>NW_027513293.1:0-228378 GCF_048772815.1 Callospermophilus lateralis | reverse complement strand
TAAATGATTAGAGCACCGACATGACCCAACTTCAAGATTTACCGTGAGGCTATATTAAAGAAGATATGGCAATGGGAATGAAAAACAATAATAGAATAGAATAGAAAGTCCAGAAACAGTGAGGGGGGGAGGGAGAATCTAGACATAGACCTTAAACATTTTTAAATAACTCAAAGTGGATCATAAACCTAAATACAAAACAAAAACATTTTTTCTAATCTCCCAGATGATGACATAGGGAAAAAATCTCAGTGATCTTGAATTTGGAGATGATTTTTTTATACATCACAGCACTTACAGGGAAGACAAAATTAACGTTAGACTTTATTAACATTAAAGTCCAAAAATTTATTAAAACTAAATTTTTCTCTGAAAAACACAACTCTTAAGAGGATGCAAAGACAAGCCATAGACTGAAAGATGATTTTACGAAATACCTATCTAAAAGGTACTCATTTCAAAATCTACAAAAAAATTTTAAACTCAACAATAACAAAAAACTAAAAATAGACAAAATATGGAAACAGACACCTCACCAAAGAAGGTATACAGATGACACATGAACATATGAAAGTACACTGAACATTGCATATCACTAGGGAATTGCAAATTAAAACAGCAATGATACTATTAGGAAGGCTAAAATCCAGAACTTGGACAACACCAGACAGGGTGTGGAGCAAAGGGAACTCTGATTCATGACTGGTGAAATACAAAATGGTGCAGCCACATTTAAAGATACTGGCAGCTTCTTGCAAAGTTAAAGTCTTACCATATGTCCCAGCAATCACACCCCTTGGTATTTACACAAATGAGTTCAAAACTCACAGTTACACAAAAAACTTGCTTCTGATGTTTAAAGCACCTATATTCAAAATTGCCCAAACTTGGAAGCCACCAAACACCCTTCAAAAAGTGAATGGTTAAACAAATCGTGGCACACACGGGACATAATATATTCAGGAAAGAAAAGAAATAAACATGCACACCATGAAATGACATGACATGGAGGAACATCAAATGCGTACTGCTGTGTTAAAGAGTTCAGTATGAAAAGGCTCCGTACCACATGATTTCAACTGTATGATATTCTGCAAAAGGCAAAATTAGACAGTAAAAAGGTCCGTGGTTGCCAGGGGCTTTCACAGAGGGAAGAATAAATAGGTGGAGCACAGAGGATTTTGGGGGCTGTGAAACTATTCTGTTTATTACTGTAATGATAGACATAGGTTGTATACTTTTTCAAATGTGTATGGCCATATAAAACTAGACACAAACTCTAAAATTAACTATACATTTTAGTTAATAATAGAGTATTGATATTGATTTGTCAGTTACTAATGAATGTACCACACAATTACATGATGTTAATTATCACAAAAATTCTGTGTGGGTAAGAGTAAAATGTGTGCAAACTCTTTGTACTTTCTCTTCCATTGCTCAGTAATCTTAAGACTGCTCTAAAAATAAAGTCTCTGAATCTGAAGTAGAAAAAAAAATGAAATAAAATAAAATGACGTCCTAACTGTGGATTCGTTTTTGGAGTTGCACCCTGGGACTTAAGTGGGTGGCAGAATTTCACTTTGTTCCCTGAGTCCTAAGCAATGAGAATTGGGTAGTGTGCTGAGTCACAGGGTGTCTGGCTGGGAGGGATGGGGCCATTGGATCTGCAAGCATCGTCAGATTAGCACAGATTCAAGGCTGTGGCAGGTTTCTCTCTAAAGTAAAGCTAACCAAAATTTTATCTCATCAAATGAAATCTGTGATAGGACTAGTCCAATATTATTGTTCTAGCTAACTGAACTCTCTAACAGTTTACTCACTTGAAACTCAACTTTTCCTTAATTTGATGAATGTTGACTTGTTCATTCTCTCCCAAATTAATTACTTTCTTTAAACGTCATTTCAAAATCTGTTTTACTTCCTTTAAATAACCCTCTAATGCCACCTAATGATTATATTTGGATATAATTCTAATCATCTGTACCTTTCTTGGTTAATGATTTAGGACATGAAAGGATCTTGGTTGAAATATGCGTGAGCATCAGTGTATAAATGTTTGCATATGATGTCACTCTTCTTTTGATGACTCAAAGTAGAGTGAATCAGTCAACCATATTTACAGTTTTCTTGGCACACTGTGTAGGCCTCTGAGTACCACCTCATCTTGCTTTCTGATGCACAATTCATAACAGGTTTACACAAATCTTAGCTCCCCATCAGCCCAGGTACATTTCTAGAAGTGAGTAGATACAAACAAGATAAATACACTTTAAATTTTGGGAGCAGATAAACTTATGTATCAATATTCTCAGATATGTTTTATAATATATATATAATTCCCAGATGTGTGTGTGTGTGTGTGTGTGTGTGTGTGTGTGTTTGTATGAATACAAGTGACAATAAAGGTTGGCGAGAAAATGGGGGAAAGGGTACACTCATACATTGCTGATGGGACTGCAAATTGATGCAACTACACTGGACCAATTGAAGATTTCTTTAAAAACTAGGAATGGAAACACCATTTGACCCAGTTATCACATTCCTTGGTATATATCCTCAGGATAAAATCAGTCTACTACAGTGACATAGCCACATCAATGTTCACAGAAGCCCAATTCACAATAGCTAAGCTATGGAACCAACCTAGGTACCCGTCAACAGATGAATGGATTAAAAAATGTGTTACATATACACTATGGAATATTACTCAGCACAAAGAAGAATGACTTTATAACATTTGCTGGTAAATGAATGGATCTGGAGACTGTCATACTAACTGAAATAAGCCAATCCCAAAAAACCAGAGGTTGTATATTCTAACATGTGGATGCTAACACACAATGGGTAGGTGGGGTGGGCCATGAAAGTTCAGTAAATTAGACAAAGGAAAATAAAAGGCAGGCAGAGGGGATAGGAATAGGAAAGACAGTGAAATGAATCTGACATAGCTTTCCTTGTACATGTGTGAATATACCACAGTGAATCTCGGCATCATGTACATCCACAAGAATGGGATTCAAATGCAATATAGTCTGTGTTTGTACAAATACATCAAATAGGTTCTACTGCCATGTATAGCTAAAAAAAATGATTTTTTTTTAAGAAGAGTGAAAGAAAAAAGAAAAAGAAATTCCTTTTCCTACCATGTTAATGGAGTTGTGGTTGGATGTGAAGATTTTCTCAATCTGCCATACTTCACTTTTGGTTCAGCTCCAGTGACTATACCTTTATCAGAGATTTCCCCAACAGACCTTCCCTTTCATCTCAACCCTCAGAACTAAGTCACACTCCCAATCTCAATCTGACTCAAACAAGGAGAATAGCACTGTCATGGTGATTTGGGGGTGGTGTGAATGTTTGGGACAAACCACAGCAGTCCCTTCTGAGGTTTGGAAGTGGTTGTCCTCCTAGGTCGATATGTTGGGATCCTCAGGGGGGCAGTATTGAGAAGAGGTGGATCCTAGAAAAGGTGAGGCCAAGAGGGAGGCCTAAGGTCATTGGGAGAGTGACCTCAGAAGGACACTCTGAGCACAGAAAAACCCTGGTTTTTGTCTGGCTTTCTGTCTGATGATGAGATTTCTTCTTCACTATGTCACATCAAGTCACAGGATGTTTAGGTGATAAGGGAAGAATGAGCTCTTCTCCTGGCAAAGGTCAACTTTCCATGTAAGGCTAGAAAATGTGGTTATAAACACAGCACACTCCAAGTCATGGCATCAGATCTCTTGACACAAGGTCATTAAGATATGAAAAATATAAAGTTCCTTCCACTCAGACTCCATCCCCAGGTTTAAAAGCAGCAGTGTCCCCCAGCTGTTATACAGACCTGCTTCTATACTGTCCTACCTTCAGTGTGACTGTCTAGTGGGTCATCCAATTCACTGCTGAAAACAAAGATGCTCTATGGGATCCAACCATACAAAACAGAGACATAAACACAGGGTGGCTACAGAGTGGCTCTGACATTGCTCCTACCTCTGAGTCCATGCTGTGTGGCAGCATCTTCTTGCTCTGACTTGTGTTGCCAGGCTCTGACTGGGTTCTGTGCAATCGGAGGCCTTCCCACAAGACAGTGCAATCAGAACAAAGCCTCTTCCACTTGGAGTTTCAAAAATGTATGCCTCTAATTTGGAAGCTCTTCAGCGGAATCCACAGGATGTTCTAAAAGAACATAGAGTAAATGTCAGTACATGGGTCTGGTTGAAGGTTTTCTCAGGCAGCAGTGTATGGACACAGGGCTGGAGTGGTTGGAGGTGGCTGGAAAACAGCCAGAGATAGAGTTGCTGCTAGGACATGATCTATGGTGGACAAAGAAAGGTAAAGGCATGGATCAGTAGTGCATGAGAAGGAGAGCCTTGGCTTCTCTAGCTAAAGCCCTGCCACGTGGGATGGTGAATTTACCAAAGGGTTACAACTCAATAAATGCACTGTACAATTTGATGGCAGCATGTTACCATTCCTCCTGCGGGAACTGGGGTTTTGGCTCAGTAGTTGAGCACTTGCCTAGCAGTGTGAGGCCCTGGGTTCTATCCTCAGCACCCAAAAATAAATAAAAAGAAAAATATTGTATCCAACTCAAAAGTAAATATTAAAAAAAAAGAAAAAGCCAACATATGAATGACTTAACATTACATCTGAAAGCCCTCGAAAAAGAAGAAGAAATCTACACCCAAAGCAGTAGAAGATAGGAAATAATTAAAATCAGAGCTGAAATCAATGAAATTGAAAGAAAAGGAGCAATTGAAAAAATTGACAGAACAAAAAGTTGATTCTTTGAAAAAATAAATAAAATTGACAGATCCTTAGCCATGCTAACAAAGAGAAGGAGAGAATAAACTTAAATTACAAACAAACAGCATGAAAAAGAAATATTACAACAGACACTACAGAAATACAAAAGAAAATTAGAAATTATTTTGAAAACTTGTACTCCAAGAAAATAGAAAATATCAAAGGCATCGACAAATTTTTGAGTCGTATGATTTGCTCAAATTGAATCAGGATGATATATACAATTTAAACAGATCAATTTCAAGTGACGAGATAGAAGCGAACATCAGAAGTCTACAATCCAAGAAAAACCCCAGACTGGATGGATACACTCCCCAATTCTACAAGACATTTAAAGAAGAACTATCACCAATATTCTTCAATTTATTTCAGAAAATAGAAGAAGAGGCAACACTTCCAAACTCATTCTATGAGGAAAATATCACTCTGATTCCAAAACCTGGCAAAGACACATCAAAAAAAGAACAAGAAGAAGAAGAAGAAGAAGAAGAAGAAGAAGAAGAAGAAGAAGAAGAAGAAGAAGAAGAAGAAGAAGAAGAAGAAAAAAGAAAAGAAAAGAAAAGAAAAGAAAAGAAAACTTCAGACCAGTATCTCTAATGAACATAGATGCAAAAATTCTCAATAAAATTCTGGCAAATCGATTACAAAAATAAACAAAAAGTCATGCACCACAATCTCATGGGGATTCATCCTAGGGATGCTAGGTTGGTTCACCATACAGAAATCAATAGATGTAATTCATCACATCAATAGACTTAAAGATAAGAATCATGTGATCACCTTGATAGATGCAGAAAAAGCATTTGACAAAATGCAACACCCCTTCATGTTCAAAACACTAGAAAAATTAGGGATAACAGAAATATCTCAACATCATAAAGGCTATTTATGTTAAGGCCCAGGCCAACATCATTCTAAATGGAGAAAAATTGAAGGCATTCTCTCTAAAACCTGGAAAAAGACAGGGATGCCCTCTTTCACCACTTCCACTTAACATAGTTCTTGAAACACTGGCCAAAGCAATTAGATGAAAGAAATTAAAGGGATAAACATAGGAAAAGAAGAACTAAAATTAGCATTATTTGCTTATGATATGGTTCTATACCTAGAAGACCCAAAAAATTCCACTAGAAAATTCTAGAATCAGTAAATGAATTCAGCAATATAGCAGGATATAAAATCAACACCCATAAATCAAATGCTTTTCTGTATATCAGTGACAAATCCTCAGAAAGGGAAATGGGGAAAACTATCTCATTTACAATAGCCTTAAAAAATATTCCATCTCTTAACAAAAGAGATGAAAGATCTATATATTGAAAACTACAGAACCCTCAAGAAAGAAATCAAAGAAGACCTTAGAAGATGGAAAGCTCTACCTTGCTTTTGGACAGGCAGAATTAATATTATCAAAATGACCATACTACCAAAAGCACTATACAGATTTAATACAATTCCAATCAAAATCCCAATGACATTCTGCATAGAAATAGAAAAAGCAGTCATGAAATTCATCTGGAAATATAAAAGACTCAGAATAGCTAAAGCAATCCTTAGCAGGAAGAGTGAAGAAGGTGGCATCACTATACTAGACCTTCAAGTATATCACAGAGCAATAGTAACAAAAACAGCATGGTATTGCCACCACAACAGACTGGTAGAACAATGGTACAGGAATAAAAGAACACAGAGACTATCCCATGAAATTCCAATTATCTTATATTAGACAAAGTTGCCAAAAACATACATTGGAGAAAAGATAGCCTCTTCAACAAATGGTGCTGGGAAAACAGGGAATCCATATGCAACTAAATGACAAAAGTCAACATGAAATGGATTAAGGACCTAGAAAAAAAACCAGAGACACTGCATCTCATAGAAGAAAAAGTAAGCCTTAATCTCCATCATGTGAGATGAGGCCCCAACTTGCTTAATTAGACTCCTATAATGTAAGAATTAAAATCAAGAATCAAGAAATGGGATGAATTCAAACTAAAAAGTTTTTTCTCAGCAAAAGAACAATTTGTGAGTTGAACAGAGAGCCTACATCCTGGGAGCAAATTTTTACCCCTCACACATCAGAGTACTAATCTCTAGGGTATGGGAAGAACTCAAAAATCTACACTCCAGGGCTGAGGATGTACCTCAAGTTGTGGCATGCTCACCTAGCATTCGTGAGGCACTCGGTTCGATTCTCAGCACCACATAAAAAACAAAATAAAGATATTGTTTCCACTTAAAAAAAAGCTGAAAAAATATTTTTAAAAAAGCTAAACTCCAAAAAATCTCAAATAACCCAATCAAAAAATGGGCCAAAGACCTGAACAGACACTTCTCAGAAGAGGATATATAATCAATCAACAAATATATGAAAAAAATATTCATCATCTCTAGCAACTGGAGAAATGCAAATCAAAACTACTCTAAGATTACATCTCACTCCAGTCAGAATGTCAGCTACTATGAATACAAACAACAACAAGTGTGAGTGAGGATGTGGGGGAAAAGGTACACTCATACAGTACTGGTGAGACTGCAAATTGGTGCAGCCAATATGGAAAGCGGTATGGAGATTCCTTGGAAAATTGGGAATGGAACTATCATTTGACCCAGCTATCTCTCTCCTCGGTCTATACCCAAAGGACTTAAAAACAGCACACTACAGGGACAAGGACTTAAAAACAGCACACTACAGGGACACAAGAGCCCAATTCACAATAGCTAAATGGTGAAAACAACGTAGATGCCCTTCAGTAGATGAATGGATAAAAAACTGTGGCATATATACACAATGGAATATTACTCAGCAATAAAAGAGAATAAAATCATGGTATTTGCAGGTAAATGGATGGAGTTGGAGAATATAATGCTAAGTGAAGTCAGCCAATCCCAAAAAACAAATGCTGAATGTTTTCTCTGATATAAGGAGGAAAAATCATAGGGTAGGGAAGGGGAGCATGGGAGGAATAGATGAACTCTAGATAGGGCAGAGGGATTGGAGGGGAAAGGTGGGGGCGTGGGTTTAGAAATGCTTGTGGCATGTGATGGATATCATTATCCAAAGTACGTGTATCAAGACATGAATTGGTGTGAATAAACTTTGTATACAACCAGAGATATGAACATATTGTGCTCTATATGTATAATATGAATTATGATGCATGCTGCTTTCATATATAAATAAAAAGTTAATAAAAAGGGAAGATTACAGTAAGGAAGTAGCACTATGAAGTATATTACATTAATATTTCAAATCAATCCTACCACTTTCCTCATTGAGTTCACTATTATTTTAATCGATTCTGGTATTAGCAGTAAAACTATGACTAAATACTCATCTTTGTACTTTGAGGACTAGATCAAGAAGAATAATCTATTAAGTAGACAGACATGTGTAGTGATTATTCATTTGTTGTCATCTGTCTGTTAACGTGATAATTTTTCAGTGGCACTATTTCACTAGCAACTTATTTCTGGCAAGGGTAATTTATGTGCCTTTCACATAGGATCCTCCACTTGTAAACCAATAATTTCACCTCCCTTTACTCTCTTTCTCACATATGCAAAGTCAACTGTGGATACGGGAAAATCTACAGAAAACTATCTTTAAATATGGTGACCCATTGGTTTACTTTCAAACCAGCTTCTACATTCTTAATTGCTTGTTAACAAAGTCCAAGAAGCAGCACTAGAGAGTAACAATCCAAAATTAAATTCTATCACAGGGAAATTATTGTCCCAGTCAGTCAAATATCCATCAGTAAACTGAGTCAGTGATCAGCTAACTTCAATAATAGAAATTATGCTCTTCTTATTTCCAGAAATAGGGCGTGAATCATGATATATATGTAGCAATGTCTACATAGGAAGTATATGGAATTCTTTCCTTTACAAGAATTTAAATACTGTATTAGAATTGAATTAGGAATGGATGCTTAATCTAAAAATATGAAACAGAAAAAAAAAGAAAAAAATTTCAAGAAGTGATAGACTCTTTCCATAAGGAGATAGAGATTCTGAAGAAAAACGAGTCAGAAATCTTCATAATGAAGGAATCAATCCAACAACTTAAAAACTCAATGGAAAGCATCACCAACATACTAGACCACTTGACAGATGGAGATTCAGGCAATGAAGACCTTGTCCCTCTCTTGAAATGTATTCACTTCTGAGTCTCAGGACTTGGTTTCATGGTAATTGGGTCTCCCTGTGTCTCCAGAGGCTTGCAGGGTAATGCTTCACCCTGGCTAGGGGCAAAACTTTACTCTTCACCCAGCACACCTGTCACTCTGTGATGCTCCTCCTGCTCCTCACCCACCATGATTCCTCTGGATGCACCTGGACCCTCTCCTCTCTTGTCTTTAGTCCAGGGAAAGGGAGGTAACTGGGTATCATACATTCGACAGCTTGGAATACCTGTTCGGGACTGGACCTCCATAAATGGGATCCTTGTGAATCTGGTATTTTTGAAGAAGCAGACTGGATGAGCCAATTTAGGTGCCAGTGCCAAGAGACAGATGGGTCAAAACTCAAAAGGTAAAAAAGTGGGAGAAGAGGTTGAAAATTTACCCTCTCCCTACCAGCATGTGCATATGTCCATGAGAGATGACACTCTGCTTGGTAAAACTGGAGAGTATGTATAGGAAGAAAGCTAAGGAAATTACAATAGAATGGCTATTTTGGATTTGGGACACTGGTGCTGAAGATATACTCATATTAGAGTTAAATGAGGAAGAGCACATTAGTCACAACCTACTCTACATTACAACAATGTACATATGTAGCTGTAAATGAGGAAAATGAGGACACTGCCATCTCTTTATTGTCCTGGCTGATAGCTTCCTGAAATTATGATTGGCACAACATGTTGAGGTCACCCACGGCACCCTGTGATGGAAGTCCATGGAAGAACTCCAAGACACTCTGAGGAAGTTAGGGTGTAGCAGGCCCTTGATGCAGCAATCTGCACTGGTCCTGATAATGAAGCATTCACAGAAGAACTGAAGGACCATTCTCCTAGCATCTATGAGGCAGTGTCATGGAAGCGTGGGGTCATTCCTGATCTGTTGATTGGCATTTGATTTTTCTCAAGCCACACAGGTTCTGGCTGCATGGGATAAACTCAAAAGATGAGGAAGTGAGGTTACAGAGAATATATCTTAGAAGCGAGGAGATCTAAAGGGCGAATGAAAATACCAGAGGTCCAATGAGGAAAAGCAAGAATGATATGCCTTCATGTTGGAGGGCAATGAAGGTCTTTGTTCTTTCAAAGGATATTTGCCTAGTCTACTCTAGGTTATGGGATGATGTTGCCACCTCTGTGCTGGACATAACCTGAATAAGTACCAACGTTTTATTATTATATTGACGATGTGGCTTTAATATCTGTATCTTTACTCCACCTAGAGACTGCAGCTCACAGAGTTTTGGCACACCTCCAAGACAGATGATGGGGTGTAAATTCCTCCAAGTTGCAAAGACCTGGGGATTCTCTCATGTGTTCAGGGGTTATTTGGTTGTATCCTGCTGTTGCAAATAAAAAGCAAATTTTCCCAATTCCCAGACACAGACCTTTCTGGATGTTGAGATGTTTTCACCTCTGTACTCCATAATTTAGGATTAATGTTAAAGACTTTGTATGTTTCAGTAAAAGCTTGGCCTGGTGGGACTGGGAAATGGAACATCTCAAGTACTTTTCTAAACAAAAAATCATTGTAGAGGAATTACAAGCCTTGGGTATATTAGCCCAAGCACACCCCTATCAATATATTTTCTGCCCTGATTGTTTGAATGGGTCATTAGGAAATATCAAGGCAATAAATGAGTTCAACTTTGGCCTTGGTGACATCCTTGGAAGAGGCAAAGATAATGAAAGACATTGGGGATCAACCACTACACACTGTGCTTTCCTGTGGGAAGAGCAACAATAGACTTTGTATTCCACATGGCATTTACATAGCTTGATAATAGGTTATGGGATGGTTGTGGCAGCTCTGATCTTGTGGACAAAAACACAGGAGCTGCCAGAGGGGACCAATTGAGTCTATTGGCCATGGGAATGGCAAAAGGGCCTCAATGATGTGGGTTGCTAGTCCATGGGTAAAGGGACTAGACCAAGACATACAAATAGGGGGAAAAAAACCTACCAGTAGAGAATTTTTCATCTCTGCGTTAGTTTCTCATTTCATTATGGTCTGTAACAACTTCATTGTTGACATACTTTTCTTTGCACAAGGACAACTTGAACAAGAAATATGGTATTGTAAATGTGGTGATGGGACACAGGCTGGTACTATTCTCACATAGATTCATCAGGTTGCTTATGTGTTGCTGAATAATCCAATTTGTATGTATTCACTCCTGTGGCAGTTTCCCCTTAGAGCTAAGGTATTTATGTAACAGACAAATATCATAATAGATGTGCAGAATAAAATGATTCCTGGCTGTACATTGAGGTGCCACTGTTCTCCTCTTCTCCTCTCCCGTGGCATCTTCAGTCAGCCACCTTGGTGTAGAGGGAGCAAATGTGAAAACTAGAGCCACAGCTGCAGCTCATGGACACAGCTGGACAACTGCCCTATGGAACTGAACATAAATGTATCTTTCTTTAAGGAAACCAAATAGCATGACTTCCATTATATGTGGAAATAACTAACTATGACAAAGCTTTTTCTGGGGTCCACTATGTTTGACAGCTTGTGGTGGCTGGGTACAACACGGGTGGAAATGACAAGGAAATTTCCTCCCTGTATAGAAAGACACAATGACAATAATACCTCCCTCACCTGGGAAGTTTGGGCTGGCTCCCTTTCCATCAATGTAATTTAACTACTGTCTCCACAGACCCTGACTGGTTGGTGACTGACAGTTGAGCATGTGGACCCCTGTAGCTGACATATGAACAGTTGGCAGTATATTGTGACAGAGACCAACAGACCCCTTTCACTTACTTCTACATATTTCCAGACATACTGGGGCTTATTCCTGTATTGCCAGCACTGTGTCCCCAACTCTCATCCTTAGCCTGCTCCCTCCCTTTTAATATGTCAATGCAGTGCAGGGGCCAGCAGAGATCATAGCGGGGTGGTGTTGGCAGTGATTCAACAGGCAACAGTGGCACCAGACCAGCATACACCGTGTGGCCAGTAGGAGGTCATGTTCCACAGCGGAAGTAGCCATATTGAGAGTCAAGATCCGAATTGCTTCTTTTCCAGTTTATCTTAGTTGGCAACACATGGAGACTGGACTCTGGGTTTGGACATGGAGTGACCAGGGAATACAGCAAGAAGCAAACACAAAACCAACAGTCACAAAATCAAACACAGTTTATGTAAACACTTTCCATTACTCTGAGCACTTATAGTTTCACTCCAGAGACCATTCTCGTTGCTCTCTGCTGGGTTCTATGGAATCTTTGCATCACAGGACACATCATATTTGAACAGGACCACTAAAGGTGTTACAGTTTTCAATATGAGGTGGCCACAGAATCTCATGCATGAGACAATGCAAGAAAGTTTTAAGAAGAAATGATGGGGTCATGACACCCTAAATAAAGCAGATTTTTAATGCATTAGGATGATGAAATGGGAAATAAGTGCAGGCAGGTTGGTGTTGGCTAGAAGTGAGTCCATGGGAGCCTGCCTTTGGGGTTTCTATTTTGTTCCTGGTGAGTTGCTGTCTCTGTGCAGTTTAGGGGCCATGCCTGAGCTGCTTTCTTCCAAAACACTACACTGACATGATGTTTTGCCTCATCTTGGGCCCAGAGTTATGAACACAGCTGACTATGGATTACCTCTGAAGCCATGGGAAATATTTTTTTCCTCCTCTAATCATTCTTATCATCTCTTTGGTCATTATCGAGACAAAAAAAAAAAAGATTAAAGAACAGAAATAGGTACCAACAAGTGAGTTGCTTGCAGTGACATGCTGACTATGGGGCTCAGGAACTTGTGGAGACTGGTATTTGGAATAGAAATTTTGAATAGTTTCGAGATGTAAGCTGAAAAGCTTTGAACATTGTAAGCGTAGTATATCATGTGATTCTCGTGGAAGTTCTGAAGATCAAAATGCTGATAGGACTGTTGATAGGAAAGACTGTGTTCCTGAGGTTGCAAAAAAAAATATTCTATTGGAAGAGGAAATAGATGGCAGTTATGTTACATTTAGGCAAAGATATTGCCTACGTTGTGCACATTGTGTCACTCTTTTAGGGGCTGAATTTAGAGATGATGAACTACTTACTCTGGTGGAGGAAATTACAAGGCATAAGGCATTCAGACAGTGGTATGATATTTCTAGCAGGTTGATCCAGGTTTATTGTGATAATGTGGAGCTGAAAGAAGGGTGCAAACTTGAATTTTAGTGGAAATGTTGAAGTAAAACTGGATTTCCAGAAGTTGTGTTTGTTAATGCATTACTGTGATGCTAAACAAATTACACAGTGGCAATAGGGGAAAATGCTTAAGGGAATTTCAGGAATTGGCAAGATTCTATGTCCAACTCATATTCATATGATATAAAATTAAAATTCCCTTGAGAAGAGGAACCACTAGGAATGGGTTTCACCATGCTCAGTCAATCAGACCCTCAAAGGCTGCCACAGCCATGGTTTCAAAAGACTTAGCTACTGCTTCAGATGGAGATATACCCTGGCTTCAACCACTTGGTGCTGGCTCTGCAGGAATGCAGGATGCTGTCCTGAGGTGGTCATGAGGGCTTCCAACAAGATTTCAAAGGAAGGCCTAGCAGGTCAAAGTATAATGGAGCTAGAATCCCTGTAGATAGTCCCTGAGAAGGTAATTCGTGCAGCTGTGAGAAGAAAGCTGAAGCTTCAGAAGAGAATCCTTGGATTAAAAGATGCTGGTCATGTGAAATATATGTCAGGTAATGTTACTAGCTGAGCACAGAGCTAGCCTATGTGAGAGGCCAAGGGTCAAGGCTGCCCAAGTCCTTTGGAGCCCACTGTGACAACATGTGCTCCAGATGCTGAGCATGGGGATAGAGGACTTGTTGGCCCAGCTGGGTTTTTGTCTTGACTTCTATCCTTTTCTTCTTTCTATGTGCCCATCTCTCCCTTTTGTAATTGAAATATTTATTCTGTTCTACTATACATGGATATACATAAGTTGATTTTGACTCCTACACAAGACACAACTAAGAGTTTGACTTCAGTCCCAAAGGAGACTTTGGACTTGGGTTTCAAGTTTTGGGCAAGGCCAAAAAGTTGAGAATTGGGAATCTCCTGGAGAGTCACTGAATGTATTTTCCATGATAAAATGTTTGTAGTGTTTTGGAGACCAGGGGTCCTGTTAGTTATGGAGATTAGGTGTATTTCAAAAGCTCAAGTGAGGCCTTCAAAATGCTAAGAGGTAAAATTGTTAGATGATGACATTGCTGCCATAATGTATAAGTAAATCCACTGGGTGAATTAATAATTTAAAACAACTACTGTAGTTGGTCATAAATGAGGAAGATGGGGCATGGCTGGAAGAAGTAGGTCACTTGGGGCATGTCCTTGGAGATTACATTTTGTTACTTGTTCCTCTATTCTTTCTACTTCATAGTTGTCATAAATTGAGAAACTTCCTGCAAAATGCCCTTCTTCTAGGATGTTCTGAATTACCACAGACCCAGAGAAATGGTTGCTCATGGCATGAGACCTCTGAAATGTGAGGAGTTCTGCATCACTTTGGGCCCAGAGCAATGCACTCAGCCAAATATGAACACAGTACTTTGAGAAATGTGGTGCTAGGCAACAGCAAGAATATTGGATCCTGAGCTGGGGATACAGCTTAGTTGGTAGAGGGCTTGCGTTACATGCAAAAGGCCCTGGGTTCAATACCCAGAACCACAAAAAAAAAAAAATATTGATATGGTTCAGAAAGAAAACTATGTACATACACTGGTTAGAATAAAAGGGAATTCACCCTAATAAAAAGTACATATTTTGCCTGAAGTTAGTATCAAAGAGTCAGGCACCATTACTGACTCCATAATCCTGCTGGACAGTTCCAGGAACTAAATTTCTAGTATGCTGGGAAATCATGGAAGAAAAACTACCAGAGCTATTCTGGGGCAATTTAGGGCCATTTGGAGTAGGTAATTGATGACCCTACATGACTACTTCAAGCACAATCCATACAGATATATAAAGTCATGTAGTATGAATGTTTATATAACCAATAGAAAAACAGCCCCAGAATAACCCGGAAGAGGTAAACATAATTTTGTGGTACATGTGGGGAAAAAAAGCACAGCAGTGTCCCACAGAACTCTAAGCTCAGACCAGCAGTGGACATTTGGCCTTGTTCCTTACCCTGGGGACCTTTTCTTTTCTTTTTTTTTTTTTTTTTTTTTTTTTTTTTTTTTTTGTTGACAAAACTGGCGTAGCCCCAAACTCTTTCTTCATCATGCATTCCAGTCACACATCATGAGAGATGAACTCAACAGTGGGCCTTTGTCCTCCTCAGGAACTGGTGACCCATCTCAACTCCTTTGGTCATTTTGGTGGTATCCTGTCAGACTGCACCTGGTGATCTGAATGGGCGGTTTTCTCGGCATGGTCACCGGTCATGATGCCTGGCCCTTTTGGCCATCAGGCACCCATCCATCTGACCTGCAGTGCTCCCGCTCCTTGGCAGGATCACCCTGCTGCTCCAGCAATACCATCAGCCCTGCCTGCAGGGACGCCCAACAAGATACCTATCCTCGAGTGCCAGGCTCTGCAGACTGCCACAGAGGCCCTCTCCTACAGGTGATGCCTTCCCCTCTGGGGATCCTGCCACCAGGATCATGGAGGTCCCCACTCTGAAAAAGCTGGTGCTTTCATCCACCAACTCACATGGGATTGTACCATCCCAATTGTAAGTCCTTCCTCCTCTTTAGAGATTAGTCTTCCCACCTTTAAACCTTGAAGTCCATTGAGTAATGAAGCCCATGATACCCGATCAACTGCCTGTTCCTCAGAGGAAGAAGAGCTGAGAGTCCAAGTCCAGCATGAAAAACCAGTTGTCCTCCAGGAGGCAGAGGAGGGTCCCCAAAGGAGGATACGGAAATGGCTGCCTTGACAAAAGGGTTAGAAACACCAGCAGAGTCTCCCCCTGGAGACTACTCAGGGAGACCTCAGTGTCCTGGGGCCCAGTCTTGAGCTCTGGGAGGGAAGCACCTTTCAAAGAGGACACAAGTACCTCTCAAGAATTTCTCTCTGGCACCTACCATCTGCAGCTCCCACAGACTTGCAGCAGGAGTGCTGACCATGGCTCAGGCTGTTGCAGAAGCTGCACTGCTCCAGAAGAAGACCTGGGCAGCTTCTCACATTGAGAGAATAGGCCAATGAAAGGCTGGACAAAAACCATCTGCCTGTTTCTCCAGTCTCCCAGGGCTCAACCAAGGAGTTGCAGGGCCAAAAACATTCCTGTGGTCCATCAGAAAGCTGTCCTCTACCCAGAGCTCATGCCTGGAGACTCATGAAGAGAAAGAAGCCCATGCCAAAGGCCCTGCTGTTGGTCCTACCCTGGCATGGAATTTGGCTGCCCTCAGCTGCCTAGAAGACTCTTCTGTGTCTAGAGTAAGACGTAGGCACACTGCTGAGGGAGGTTCCAGAAAGAATAGTGATCACATACGATGACAGATGAAGAAGAAATATTGTACAAAGGAAAAAGGACATAAAGATGGACTGATGAAAACAAACATTATTTCTCTTGATTCCTGGGGGTTTTTTTAGTGCTTTCTTAAATTTTGTGACCAAGGCATGTTCACTTTACAATAACTTGAGGAAGTGTCTCACCATTCAATGTGAATAACTGCACATTAACCTATATTCAATAGGGTCCCCCCACCTCCTATCTCCATCCTTAGCTATCCAGAGTTTGGCTCAATATTTTGAGATAATTAACTTCTAAACTTTTTCTTGGAGGAAGACAGGATATCTGAGACTAGCAATTGTTGTTATGCAGACACCCAGAAAATTTCCTGCTTTTATCCTTACATGGGATGCTATTTATTAATACTCAAGTATTTTCAATTCCTGCATTTTTCAATCCCCAGTTCCAAAAAAATAAACAAACAAAAGAGGAGAAAATAAAGACATTTTAATGACAAAACAACTCAGGAGTTAACTAAGAGACCCTCACTATGATAATTAAAAAACAAAAAAACTTCAGAAGAATAGTGATCACATAAGGAAGATCACAGATAAATAAAGAAATATTGTGCAAAGGAAAAAAATATTGTACAATGTCAATTGACTTCATTTAGGGCTTTCTCTACTGCTTCTTAGGTTTCAGTTTTGTGAGGGTTCATGAAGTCAGTTATCAACTATCTCTCCTGGCATCCAAAATTGTGTTCTTCTCTTCTATCATCAAAGCCCTCATGAATTTCTAATTCTTCAAATTTCTTTTCCTAATGCAAATTAAAACTGCACTGAGATTTCACCTCACTCCAGTCAGAATGGCAATTATCAAGAATATAGGGGCTGGGGTTGGGGCTCAGTGTTAGAGTGTTTGCCTAGCATGTCCGATGCCCTGGCTTCAGTCCTCAGCACCACATAAAACAATAAATAAATAAAATAAAGTTTTTTTTCAAAGACTATGAAAAGATAAATTGCATTAAAAAAAGAATAAAGTGACAATAATTGTTGGTAAGGAAATGGGAAAAAGGGTACACTCATACATTGCTTATGGGACTGCAAATTGGTGCAACTACACTGGACCAATTGAAGATTTCTTAAAAAACTAGGAATGGAAACACCTTTTGACCCAGTTATCCCACTCCTTACTATATATCCACAAGATAAAATCAGTATAGTACAGTGACACAGCTACATCACAATAGAAGACACAGAAGCTCAATTCACAATAGCTAAGCTATGGAACTAACCTAGGTACCCATTAACAGATGAATGGATAAAGAAAATGTGGCATCTATACACAATGGAATATTACTCAGCCACAAATAAGAATGACTTTATGACATATGCTGGTAAATGAGTGGATCTGGAGACTATCATTCTAAGTGAAATAAGCCAATCCCCAAAAAACAGGTTGAAGGTTCTCCCTAATATGTGGATGCTAACACAATGGGTGGGTGGAGCTGGTTGGTAAAAGTTCAATGGATTAGACAAATGAGAATGAAAGGCAGGGAGAGGGGATAGGAATTGGAAAGACAGTGGAATGAATCTGACATAACTTTCCTTTGTACATGTGTGAATACATCACAGTGAGACTCAACATCATGTACATCCACAAGAATGGGATTAAAATATGATATATTCCGTGTTTATATAAATATATCACAATAGATTCTAATGCCATGTATGGCTAAAAAGAACAAATTTAAAAATTTTAAGCAGAGAAAGAAAAAAAAATTTCTTTTCCTAGCATGTTAAAGGAGTTTTGGTTGCATGTGGAGATTTTTCCAGTCTGCCATATTTCACTTTTAGTCCATCTCCTGTGAATGTATCTTTACCAGAGATTTCCCCAGCAGACCTTCCCTTTCATCTCAACCCTCAGAGCTAAGTCACACTCCCAATCTCAACCAATCTCAAACTGACTCAAACAAAAAGAACAGACGGTCGTGCTGCTTTGGGGTGGTGTGAATGTTTGAGACCCAACACAGCAGTCCCTTCTGAGGTTTGGATGTGGTGTCCTCCTAGGTCCATGTGTTGGGATCCTCAAGGGGGGAGGATTGAGAAGGGGTGGATCCTGTAAGAGGTGAGGCCAAGTGGGAGTCCTAAGGTCATTGGGAGAGTGACCTCAGAAGGACACTCTGAGCACAGAAAAACCCTGGTTTCTGTCTGATGATGTGATTTTTTTCTTCACCATCTCACATCAAATCACAGGATGTGGCAGAGCCAAGAGGGCCCTGACAAAAGCCATGTCTTTGAACTTCCAAAACTATGAACTAAATAAAACTCTTTTTTTAAAATAACTTAGACTGCCTCGGGTATTCCATTATAGCCATGCAAAAGTGACTATGTAGTCACCTTCAAAAACCTTAATCAGGGCTTAGAGAGTCAAACTCCAAACCACTACTCAAATGAGGAAGTCACCTCTTAAAGACAATGGTCATGTCTCTTAAAGGTTTCTATCTTTAGCAATGGCTGTGGTTGTTTGACTGAGGGATAATCTATTTCACAAATACAAGATATGGAGAACATACTTATGCATAAATGGTGAAGTGATAAAGGCAAAATGAAACTGAGATAAGAACAGGAGTAGGGGGGAAAGGAAAGTTAAAGTCTGTGTTTATACTGTCTGATTTGCAATGGGCTAACCAGGAAGAGTGACCCTTTCCTTTTGTGTGAAGAGGCATATTAAATGTCAAGAAGCTAAAAGACAGCATGAAGGTAGCTCTCAAGCTAAAGACTAAATCAAATTACTTCAAGGCCTGTTCTCTTAAGGTCATGTTGATATAACAATGGCCAAATTGCTCTAGGATAAAAGTTTGGCCTGTTTGGTTTACTGTGGTCTTGTATTTACACCTGAGACACTCATTTGGAAATCCTAGTTCTATTCTGCAAGACGGTAAAACAGCTTCTGAAAACTTTAATCAAGTGATGTTTGAGTCTGAAATTAAAATTGGACACGGTCATAATTTGGCTTAATCTGTGATATTAAAGAGAATATCAATTGACTAAATAGAATAAAGGTCATGAACACTGTGTTTGAGGAGGAAAGAATTAGAGACAATGAGCCCCCTGCCATGCCAACCAACCCCCTTGTAGTACTGGGTGTTAAATCCAGGGGCTTTTGCATGCTAGGCAAGCACTCTACTACTGAGCTGCATCCCCAGCTAGAAAACTCATTTTTTCCACTTTGCTTTACAGGGTTTGTTGAGAGTACTGAAAGTATTTTTACAATTTTATCCCTTTATTTTCTTTTTTTTTTGGGAAACATTTAAAAGTCGACACAGAAAAATTCTACATATTATTTCATATACCGAGATGTTTGAATATATGTACTCAGTTTATCAATTTTTGAGTTGTGAACATTCATTAAATGTACTCTTTAAAAAATACTTATCTTTTAGTTGTAGTTGGACACAATACTATTATTTCATTTATTTTTATGTGGTGCTGACGATCAAACCCAAGACCTTGCACTTGCTAGGCGCTTGCTCTAAGGCTAAGCCACAACCCCAGCCACATTAAATGTACTCTTTTTTTTAAAGGGAGAGTGACAGAGGGAGAGAGAGAATTTTTTTTTAATATTTAATTATTCGTTATTGGCGAACACAACTTGTTTTTTTGTAAGTGGTGCTGAGAATCAAATCCAGGCCGCAGGCATGCCAGGCGAGCGCACTACCACTTGAGCCACATCACAGCCCTTAAATGTACTCTTAAATGAAAATGTTGGCATAGATTTGGAGTGTAAGTATCTGAATTTATCTAAAACTATTATTTGAATTTGGCATTCATGCAGAATACCAGAAAGTCACTAGCCACTTGGAACATCCAAAGATACTGAGCCACAAACTTTTGAAAAATTAAGATATATAAAGTCATGGACTACTTTTATAGAAAATTGAACAATTGATTGCTTTAAATTTTATGTGTTTATTTTTTAGTTGTAGTTGGACACAATACCTTTATTTTATTCATTTATTTTTCTGTGGTGCTGAGGATCGAACCCAGGGCCTCACAGGTGCTAGGCAAGTGCTCCACTACTTTAGTGCTTTTTGTCTGTGTTGTCCTGTCCGATACATTGATGAGACAATTGACTTTCCTGTCCATGCCACAATTTTAAATGTATTACGTATGTGGGAAAGATAACAAGTATCTAAATACGACTTCCTTTTCCAGAAAACGTCTTGAGTTTAGACAGAGCTGAAGAAGCTGAGTGTGGCATGCTCTGATCAGGAGGAGAGGTCCAGTCTTCAGGGAGATGGTCTAATTGGGCTTGTGTGGTGATTAAGGGGCAGACAGCTCTGGCTTTGGAGGACAGAATTTCCATGGACCTCGCCACAGCCCCTTCTATCTCCTTCAGCAATTGTCAATGTTTGGTCCCTAACACAACCACACCTAGAATAACCATGTTGGAATGTTAAAACTGGCATCGGTGGGGCCAAGCCTCTCCTTTTTCCAGACAACAATGCTCTGGCTAATGGGAGTCTCACCTTCCACATCACCACCTCTGACACCAACCAACCAAGTGCAAAAGCTGTGCCTAGAAGGACTGCTCCCATTCGGGTTGTATGGCACAGGAGTGCACATGCATACCTATGAGACTGAGCAATTTCTGGAGGCTGTGCCGTGCCCTTCCAAGTACCCAAAACTGGCAGCTTGGAACTCTGAGTGTAACACAGCTGGGCTGGTCATATTTGCCAAGTTTTCCTTCAGAATTAAAACTCAGCACTTCAGTGATCATCTCTTGAGAAGGGGTTCCTAAAAGTTCTGAAAGTTTTAGACAATGACTTGGCATCTCTCCTTCCAGAAGACCAGTTCTGAAGATCAAGGCATCTCCTAGGTGCCATTTCTGCATAGCAGCAAGCTGACCCTGGCAGACTGCAACCTGTTGCCAAAACTGTTGAGATTAGGAGGACTCTTTAAGATGCACTGAGTGTATTCTTCACAATGAGATGGACCATAACCTTTTTTATGGCGTAGCATGTGGTGGTTTGGAGATGAGGTGCGCCTGAAAAACTCATTGGAGTTAATGGAGGAATGTTCAGAGGTGAATGATGTGATTATGAGCATGGTGACCTTATCAATCAATAAATCCTTTGGGTGGATTAATAATTAGAAAGGACCACTGTACTGGGTTATAACTGTGGTTAGGTGGGGCATGGCTGGAAGATGGAGGCCACTAGTAGCATGCCCTTGGAGATAACATTTTGCCTTTTGCTCCTTCTTACTCTCTGCTTTATGGTTGCCAATGGGTAAGCAGCTGTCCTTCAAAATGTCCTTGTGCCCCAATGTTCTGCTCCACCTCTGGCCCAAGGCAATGGAGCTGGCTGCCCATGGACTGACACCTCGGAGACATGAAACGTTCTGCGTCACCTTAGCCCCAAAGCAATGCAGTCAGCCAAACACGGACTGAGATCTCTGGAAAATGCAATGGTAGGCAACAGGAAGAACACTGCACACCCTCAATGTGGTGGAGAGAAAAGGATGTGTTTATGCTTTGGTCAGGATGAGAGGGAACTGCTCCCAAACAAAATATACATATTTTACCTGAAGTAATATAGGAGTCAGGCACCATTACTGGCTCAAGGATCCTGTGGGACAGTTCCAGGGACAACTGTAATGGTTTTCCAAATTAATAGTATGGTGGGAACTATAGCTGTAGTTTTCTGAAGGCAACTGATGGTGGTTTGACTCTGGATGGCTACAGTCATGTCCAGTAGAACCGTGGAGATATTTTTGGAGCCAAGTAGAATGACTGCCTAAGTAACCCAAAGGAAAGCAGCCTCCGAATGACCCTCTGGAGGGTGAGAATAACTGTGTGGTGGGTGTGGGAGAAGAAGCAGCGCAGAGTCAGGAGGAGCCTGAGCTCAGACCAAGTGGGGGTGGGGGTCTCTTCACCCTGGAGCCTTCCTTTGACCAACCGTCTTGGCTCAAGTCCTTTGTGCGTCATGCGTTCTAGCCACACATCACAAAGGCTAAACTCCAGTTCAGCCTTTGGTCGAAGGAGGAGCTGCCTTCTCAGCCAAGCTGGTCTGTGCTGACTAGCATTGGACTAGTGTGGGACTTCTGCCTAGTGACGAGCCCCATGGGCAGTCTTCTGACCAAGTGCGGTCGCAGGCCGCTCCGCAGGGCCCTCTTGGACCGTCAGACTCCTCTCGGCCTCGCCCGGGAGACTCCCTCTCCTCACATGGACCACCCCGCTGCACCTGCCTCTCCCCTCAGCCCTGCCAGGAGGCGTTTCCTCCAGGATCCCAGACCTCGGGGGCCTCCTGCTGCTGGCAGGGACAGAGGCCCGCTCCTCTGTCGGGGGATCCTGCTGCCGGTAGCCTGGGGGCCGTTCCCCAAAAAGCCAGTGCTATCGCGGAAGAACTCGCGCATGTTGGGACCCTTGACAGCAGTAAGGGTTCCCCCTCCTGGCCGCAGGCCACTCCTCCTGTCTTCAGTTCTTCAGCTCATCCACCAAGCTGAGGGGCCCATGACACCTGCTCGCCGCCCTCTTGGTGCGTCTAAGGGAGCTGAGCTCAGGGCCCAGGAACAGCGAGAAAAAAGAAAGATTCACCAGGAGGAGGAGCAGGAGAAGGAGAAGGAGGAGGAGGAGGAGAAGGAGGAGGAGGAGGAGGAGGGGGAGTTGGAGAAGCTAAAGGAGAAGAAGGACGAGAAGGAGGATGAGAAGGAGGAGGAAGAGGAGGAGGAGGAGGAGGAGGAGGAGGAGGAGAAGGAGAAGGAGAAGGAGAAGAAGGAGGAGGAGGAGAAGAAAGAGGAGGAGAAGAAGGAGGAGGAGGACACTCGGGGAGACCTCAGTGCCCTGGAGGGAGAGAGTGTTCCAGAGAGGGCCCAGATGTCTATCAGGAAGCTGTCATATGGGAGCCCCACCACCTGTAGCTCCCAGGACCCTGCTCAGGGAGTGCTCCTCCTGCTTCAAGCCCAGGGCCACTCAATGCTGCACACGTGGGCCCAGGAGCATGTAGGTGAACTGTATCTGCCTGTCTCTTAAGCCTCCCAAGATGCCATCCAGGGAGAGCAGGGCCTAAAGCCGACCTGTGTTCTATCCCAGAGTTGGCCCTCACTAACTGCTGCCTCCAGGAGGCCAAGTAAAAGAAAACGGCTCATGCCAGTGGCCCTGCCATCACTGATTTCCTGGCATCAGGATGGGCTGCCCCCACCTGCAAAGCGGCCACTTTTATGTACAAAAGGCACCCTGAGGAGGGTTCAGAGTGCCAGAAGTAACAATGTGGAGCCTGAGGCAGAGGTCGCCCAGGGCGGAAGGGAGGCTCTGGAGGACTGCACCACCACTGTCCATTCATCCTCCCCACCTGCAGGCCCTCCCTGGAATGCAGGCCCCCTCCCCCCACCCACTGACCCCTCCCCCATCCCAACCAACCTTGCCAGCAGGCAGATGGAATTCCAGCCTGCTGGGCCCCTGAACCTATCCATCCCTCCACCTCCTCCCTCATCTAATATTCCTCTGCCTCTTCCCAGGAAACCTCCTTCTCCCTTCAGCCCCAGTCCCCATGTTGGAGTTACCCCTAATGTGTTTCACCTTCCCACACCTCTTACCCAGGTCCCTTTCCCATCCAATCCTACCTCTTCCAGAACGGAATCCCCAACCCCCATGTGTATTGATCCTCCTCCTCCTTTTGATCCTCCTCCTCCTCCAATTCCTCCTCCTCCACCTCCCCCTCCTCCACCACAACCACCTCCTCCCCTTCCTTCTTCTTTTCCTCCTCCTCCCCCTCCTCCTCCTCCTCATATACCTCCTGCTTTTCCTCTGCCTCCTTTTTCTCCTAATCCTTCTCCATTTCCTCTTCCTCCTCCATCTCCTCTTCCTCCTCTTCCTCTTCCTCCTCCTCCTCATCTTCCTCCTCCTCGTATTTTTCTTCCTCCTTCTCTTCATCCTTCTCCTCCTTTTCTTCCTCCTCCTCCTTTTCCTCTTCCTTCTCCTCCTCTTCCTCCTCCTTTTCCTCCTCCTCCTTCTCCATTTCCTCTTCCTCCTCCTCCCATTCCTCCTCCTCCTACTCCTTTTCCTGCTCCTCCTCCTCTTCCTCCTCCTAATGTTTCCTCTCCTTTGACTGCTCCTCCTGCTGCTCCTCTTCCTCCTCCTCCTCATTCTTTCCCAAGACCCACTCCTGTCCCTTCCACCCGCAACCCCAATACCCAGGGCCAGCACTCCATCCCTCCAACCTTCACAGCCATGTCATCGGCTCACCTTTCCCATCATCCTGCTGTTCTGCCTGAGGACATGGCCATGGACACTACCCGCCTTCCATGGCGGTCATTTTCCCATCTTCTTCGTCCAGTGACAGATCTGGCCCACACCGCAGTGTCCATGGCCGTAGGCAGCACAGGCAGCCAGCAAAGTGACCAGTCTTCCCTGGCCTCCCAACCCTTCAGTTCTCCCAACCCAACCCCAATCTGTCCCATTCAATTGTCCCACCACCCACCCCTCAGCCTGCATCAGGGAACCCTGCTGGACAGGAAGAGCCTCTCTTCCCAATGCCCCCATGGTTACCATGCTGCCAGTGAAGGTCCACTCACCGGCCTCCACCCTGGCACAGAAGGCCTCTGCACCACCAACCTCCCAGGCTGCCAGTGAAGAGCCCATGGATACGACCTCTCCTTCGAAGGCTGTCATGTTCTAGTCACCTCCTGCCTGCAAAGTTCTTAGTCTGAGTCAATTTGGTAAGCATGGCAGACACCTCCACAGCTATTTCTATATTGTAGGCCTGGTGCCACATATTTGGGGTTTGATTTCTGCTTGCTATTTCTTCCCAATGTTACTTTGGAGGTAAAATGTGCTTTGCAAATGTTGGCTTTTGACATAATAGCTGAAGACTCAATCACCAATGAAGCAGTATATGTGTGTATATGCACACACACACACACACACACACAAACACACACACACATACACACCAGAAATGCCACTGTCTTTGTCTCTAAATTTTAGAAGTAGGCAAATTTGAAAATTTTCTAGAAATATAAAGGAGACTAAAGAGTTGTGATAAGTGTATGAACTTTGGGAGCCTGGACTTAAATCCAGCATGGAGGATGACAACAGGACAACTAACAAATTGGGCTGTAGACTGGAGGAATGTATTGTGTCAATGTTAGTTTCCTGAATGTAGGAATTTTTCAGGGTTATGGGAGAGAATGTGCTATCCTGGACAATTCACAGCAGAGTAAATGCATTAAGTGTCAAGGTGTGTGAGACACAAATACTCCTCTCAAACTGTTCAGAGGGTTGAATTAGAAAAAGAGGCAAGATAAAGGACATGTGGCAAAATGTGAAAAGTCTGTGACTCCTCCTAGACATTCCAAATAACTCTCATGGAGAGGCAGGAAATAAAGTTTGTCCAGGCAATTTCAGTCGTCTTCTCTCCCCCACTAGGAAGAAAAGTTTTGCATTCATTTGCAAATACACTGACTTCAATATTTCACATGTGTATATGAATATTTCAACTATTATAATATAGATCTCTCTCCCTCATTGATGGCATGTTAAAATCTTTAAAAGCTGTTTGCTCAACAAGATTGGTCAACAAGATTTGTTAGATCATTTAGAAAGGCCATATCGGGATTCTCTTAACAGTCTTATGACATTTCTAAAGTTTAAAAATCCTGCAGAATAAAAAACATCTAAAATTAGAATAAAGAGTAAGTAACTGTGGATTCGAACTAATGTAAGAATGAATGAAAGTAGAATTGGGCTTTACAGGAGGAAATGTGACCGGTCCAGAAACAGGGCAGCAATGAAGTTATGTAAGTTGTCAAGAGTTTGATAGCACCATGCCTTTGACCATGAGACTGTTCCATGATGCGTGCCCTAATGAGAAGCCTGAGGTGCCCGTTTCCGTGACTCTGTACACTATGCTTTGCTTTGCTTCACATTCTCTATATTGAAGAACCTGGAGTAGAGCAGCTTTCTATTTCTCAAAAACATTCCATTTAATTTCAACTGGAGGAAGACCTTTCTAACATGTGGGACATGAGTAGTCACATTGGGTTGGCCTTCTGATCCTCAGGTGGGGTGTTTGTTGTCAAATATAGCAGTTGTCCTTGGAGAGGATCAGTATTCAGGGTCAGGACCAAGCAGCAGAGAACTCAGCCCATCACAGGTTGAAAGTAGAGCACTGCAATACCAAGGGAATAAGGACGCTGCTCTTTTACATCCACTCTCCAACAGTTTTCATTTTCAATCAGAATACTTAAGTAGGATTGATTGTTCTTCCAATGGTAATGTCCAGTTCTTTGTTCTCTCAAGAGCCATGCGTACCAATTGTAGCATAAAATATTTTGCTTAGAAATACTATTCTATTACATTGAGCCTTTATAGTGTCATACACTCTGTGCAAAACATCACATCATTTCATGTCAATTTCACAATTCTCTGAACTAGATATTATGAGTTCCAGTTTACAGGTTCATAAAATGAGCTTTACGGAGGGAAGCTTCGTTACTTTTCTTTCAAAGATACTCAGTGGTAAGAAAGAGCAGAGGTGATTTCAAATCTGATTCCAAATCCATAATGATTAACCTGTATACTCGACAAACTTTACCACATGGACTTGCTGAAAAGAGGTTTATAAACTGCTTTAAGAAGAGCTACCAATATTGGGTAACCATGTGTGCCAACTATCTTGTAGGACCGTGACAATGAAATAACTTGTTGAAATTCATCATGGAATAAATATAAAGCAAAAAATGCAAAGAAGAGATATTTTCACCGACTATTTAAAATTAGTATGAAAAGTACATTTTAAAAGGAACTAACAAATTGTAATAATATTCAAAATGCAATAATCCAGTCCTATTTGAGCTTAGAAAAAAACTATATCAACACTTTGTTTCCAAATCCTATGACTTCTCTGAGGATACATTTAAATTTATTATTGTGAATGTTTTTCAAACCATAGCTCCATTAGGCGTCAGATATTTCACAATATCTGATTTCCTCTTAAACACTAATCCTGTGCCTTCCATTTCTGATTTCATCTTCAGCACTCACCCTGTCCCTTCATTTAAAGGAAGTTCAGTGAATTTCAATTCCCCCCAAATTACTAAAAAATATCAAATTCAATTTTTTAAAGGTCTGAAAGAAACAAGAATTTAATAAGATGTCGACCTTGGTTTCTGTTCCTCTCATCATTTCCTTGAAGTATCTTAACTCAGCTAACCATTTTTAATTAGGCAAAGGTTTCTAGAATTTTGTTGATACTTGCCCTCAATTAGCTTTGAACTATGAATAAATATACCTGAGCAGCTAGCTATGACAGAGGGCAAGATGGTAGCACCCAACAGAGAATAATATGAACCAATGTTCTTTTTCCTGGAAGTGTCTTACTCTGATTTTTAGACTCCTTCTCATTTGCAGGCCCCACCTCCTTTGCCATAGAAATGAACTCACCACCTGGACTGGCCCATCAGGGAACTCAAACTTCCAAAAGGAAAAAAGGATTCAAGGTGGAGACTTGTTCCATATGGAGACCACCCAAGCCCTGCAGTGGCTGACTGCTATGAAAGAGAAATGTCTCTCCATCTGACATCAAGAACTAAACAAGCCAGATATATATGCCAAATGTCTTCTTTGATAAAAGGAGGTCATCAAAGAAAACAACAGGAAGGAAGGGCATAAGAATAAAATCACCATTAAATAGGGATGAGAGGCGGGAGGGAAAGGGAGAGAGAAGGGAAATTGCATGGAAACGGAAGGAGACCCTCATTGTTATACAAAACTACAATATAGGAGGAAGTGAGGGGAAAGGGAAAAAAACAAGAGAAATGAATTACATTAGATGGGTTAGAGAAGATGGGAGGGGAGGGAAGGGGGGATAGTAGAGGATAGGAAAGGCAACCCATATAAACCCTCGGTGCATGGATGGCAAGTGCTCATAAATGGAGTGAACATGGTTCAGGAAGATGATACCTTCAGTACAGGCTGTCATCCTGCTTCATGAGCACAAAGTGAAAATGCCATTGCCTCGTCTCTGCATATTTGGGGAGGAAAGGGAATTTTGTATTGTCATTCTCTAAATGAATACATTACCTTGCCAAATTGTCTGACCACCTTGTTTACTTTTGATCAAGGATCTCAGAAAACTAATGATATAGAAAAGAATTGTTTAATAGCTGCTACTATCCCTATATTCCTTGTGATGATACACCTCCTATGCTACTATGTGGCTTTCACCTGCAGTGTCTTAGGCATATCTGTTCTTGAACAATATATCTGGTGCTGCAGAAAGGGAAACAAGGAGACTGTTAATGCCCTGGGGTGCAACTCAGTGGTAGCACCTGCCTGCCTTGCACAAGGCCCAGGTTTCAGTTCCCAGCCCTATAAAATAGAATGTTATGCTTATAGTAGACTAAGAACTTGAAAATAGATTTTCAAAGAGTAGATTGAAGTATGATCAGAGTCAATCACTCACCCCTGCCCACCCCAACTTCATTCTTCAACTGTACCCATTCTTCAACTGCGAAATGTGTAATATGTATATGCTTTTTTTTTTTTCAGGGCTGGGGATAGAACCCAAGTCCTCATGCAAGCTAGGCAAGCACTCTCTCACTGAGCTAAATCCCCTGCCCTGTATGTACTTTTATTATCAAGCATTCTCCACATCTGTGCTACCTAATTCTAGGAAATATTTTCCATTTCTTTGCTTCACATGATCTCAGAGAGTCTATCAAGAGTAACCAAAACTTAAGATTCAGTAGGTGAGGGCTTGGTAGACTTGGGCATATAATTCTTGAAGTCTCCATGGAAACATCAGTTCCCAACTCTTTGCAGACATGGGATCATTCTGCAGTCCCACTTCTTGCCTGGGGAGACCATAAACAAGAACATGGTTCCTAAGCTATAGAACTCAATGTGGTTCTGTTACAAACACAGAGACTTGATTGGCCTTTGTCTTGGCACAGTAGCTCCAAGCTTGAAAGAAATACACCACAGGGAGACATTAGACCTTGCAGCATTATTTCATCTCATTTTTATTTCTCTGTGATTTTGCAATCTTAGAGCATCTGAATAAGAGTTGGTAACAGTCAGGGTTATAGATTTCCTGCTGGCATTGTTACCAATTATGAAAATGGAAAAAAAATAGAGGCTAATACAATATACCCTAGAATTGTAACATTTTTAAAAATACCATACTGTAAACATTTCGGTCAGGCCCCAGAGGAAAATTGTTTAATATGGTTTGGGTTTCAATTTGAGATGTCACATTGATGGACTGATGGGTGGGAGGTTTGGGACTGAGGGTTATTTTGTTATTTACTAATAAATGAGATTACTTCATCACAAAAAAAATATTACAGCATTTCATTTTAATATTTGGCTTAGAAAAAAATTGGTGCTCCCCAACAGATAACCAAGTCCAATTTCTCATGCTTTTGTAAAGATTGTTTTTATTTTTTCATTTGTTTTCAGACAGAAAGGAGACTGTTCTGAGCTGCTGCCCACATAGAATCTGAGTGCTTTTTGTCCCCATATGGAGTATTGTTTTCCTCTCGGTGACATATGCAATGATCAATTGAATTGGCTACAAATACATGAAGCGATTCATGATGTCTCCTGAACCATTTGCTCTGAGGACACATCATGTTTTCTTGCAGATTCAGAAAGAGCCCAGAATTCCACAAAAAATGTGTTGAAACCAGTCACCTTCATTTAAGCGGCACTACCTAGTCACCAAGCTATGCCACCTCTTGCCATTTAAAATGAACAGATGTTATTTTTGCTCCGAACTTGATTGCAAAACATCTATTTTTTTTAGCTCTTCTTTGCCAGTTAAAATCACGTGAACAACAATACCTGAGCTAAGTTCCTGAGTGCCAGAAATATTTGTTTTCCAATTCAAGCATGTAAAGATCTCAGAAGGTGAATGATTTAGTCTGGCAGCATTGAAAGAATGTACTGAAAGGAGGGCCAGAGTTTCTAGGTGTTGGTCACTAAGAGCCACCTTGTTGGGGCCACTCTGCTTTCTCAGGGTGGTCCTGCAGTTAGAGAAGGCAGCTGTAAAAGGGTAATGGAAGTATCGTAGTTTCTGAGTGACAGATCAGTATATATAAAAATTTTAACCAGGTAACTCCCTGCTCCTGAATTCTGCCATGCAACCAGACCTGACAGTGAGCCGAACATACAATGGTTCCATCTGGCTACAGGACCCGCTGGACAAGGAACTCATGACAGAGTCCTCCCTCTTCAACCCTTTGTCGGACATCAAAGTCAAAGTGCAGAGCTCATTCATGGTTTCTCTGGGAGTGTCTGAGAGAGCCGAGTGCCATGGCAAGAATCACTCTGGGACATTTCCCCATGGAAACAATCGCAGCTTTAGTACAATGCATCCCCTAAATAACACACCATACATCCAAAATCTGGCATCATTCCCCACAAGGACAGAACTGAGGACAACTGGTGTCTTTGGCCATTTAAGAGGGCACTTAGTAATGCCAAATACAGGTGGGTGGTAAGTGTGTGTCTATATACTTTCCGGAGTTTGTTTAAATACTTCATATAATTATATCCTGTCAAAGTCATTCTATGATGTTTATCATCCCTTTGTGAGAAAGAAATGCCACCACTCTACGAGTCTATTTGATTTACACAGCACACCAGGACCAAGGCTAAGATTAGGCTTTGTGGTTGTTATCTCAGAAAGTTTTAAAAGCCTGTTAGAGTTGGTAGCCATATTACCTGAAAGTGTCTAGGTAGTCCCCTGGGTTTTAGCCCTTTTGAAATATGTTACCTAGGGCATGATCTGGTAGCCCCCAAATCATTCTTTGGCATGACCACAACAAGTACCATGTTTATAGCTTAGATAGGCTTATATGCTAGTAGATAATTTAATACAATGACAGTCTCATTTCATCTGTAAATGACCTAATAAACACACTCAGTGTTCATAGACCTTGCTAAGCATGTTACATCATGATGAGCAATGATGAATAGTCATTGCAAAGCTGCTCCTTTGAATTACCACTTCAGTTTCTGGGCTGTGTTGTATGCACAATTAAGTTCCAAGTATTTTCTTTCTTTCTTTGGGTTGGAAGAGAGGAAATTTTCTTGATGTTTCACAGGACACATAAGGTGCCCAGCTTGGTTCACTTCTAAAATGACATCCTAAATGATTAGAGCACCAACATGACCCAACTTCAAGATTTACCGTGAGGCTATATTAAAGAAGATATGGCAATAGGAATGAAAAACAATAATAGAATAGAATAGAAAGTCCAGAAACAGTGAGGGGGGGAGGGAGAATCTAGACATAGACCTTAAACATTTTTAAATAACTCAAAGTGGATCATAAACCTAAAACAAAACAAAAAAACATTTTCTAATCTCCTAGATAATGACATAGGGAAAAAATCTCAGTGATCTTGAATTTGGAGATGATTTTTTTATACATCACAGCACTTACAGGGAAGACAAAATTAACGTTAGACTTTATTAAAATTAAAGTCCAAAAATTTATTAAAACTAAATTTTTCTCTGAAAAACACAACTCTTAAGAGGATGCAAAGACAAGCCATAGACTGAAAGATGATTTTACGAAATACCTATCTAAAAGGTACTCATTTCAAAATATACAAAAAAAATTTAAAACTCAACAATAACAAAAAACTAAAAATAGACAAAATACGGAAACAGACACCTCATCAAAGAAGGTATACAGATGACACATGAACATATGAAAGTACACTGAACATTGCATATCACTAGGGAATTGCAAATTAAAACAGCAATGATACTATTAGGAAGGCTAAAATCCAGAACATGGACAACACCAGACAGGGTGTGGAGCAAAGGGAACTCTGATTCATGACTGGTGAAATACAAAATGGTGCAGCCACATTTAAAGATACTGGCAGCTTCTTGCAAAGTTAAAGTCTTACCATATGTCCCAGCAATCACACCCCTTGGTATTTACACAAATGAGTTGAAAACTCACAGTTACACAAAAAACTTGCTTCTGATGTTTAAAGCACCTATATTCAAAATTGCCCAAACTTGGAAGCCACCAAACACCCTTCAAAAAGTGAATGGTTAAACAAATCGTGGCACACACGGAACATAATATATTCAGGAAAGAAAAGAAATAAACATGCACACCATGAAATGACATGACATCGGGGAACAACAAATGCGTACTTCTGTGTTAAAGAGTGCAGTATGAAAAGGCTACATACCACATGATTTCAACTGTATGATATTCTGCAAAAGGCAAAATTAGACAGTAAAAAGGTCCGTGGTTGCCAGGGGCTTTCACAGAGGGAAGAATAAATAGGTGGAGCACAGAGGATTTTTGGGGCTGTGAAACTATTCTGTTTATTACTGTAATGATAGACATAGGTTGTATACTTTTTCAAATGTGTATAGCCATATAAAACTAGACACAAACCCTAAAATTAACTATACATTTTAGTTAATAATAGAGTATTGATATTGATTTGTCAGTTACTAATGAATGTACCACACAATTACATGTTAATTATCAGAAAAATTCTGTGTGGGTAAGAGTAAAATGTGTGCAAACTCTTTGTACTTTCTCTTCCATTGCTCAGTAATCCTAAGACTGCTCTAAAAATAAAGTCTCTGAATCTGAAGTAGAAAAAAAAATGAAATAAAATAAAATGACGTCCTAACTGTGGATTCGTTTTTGGAGTTGCACCCTGGGACTTAAGTGGGTGGCAGAATTTCACTTAGTTCCCTGAGTCCTAAGCAATGAGAATTGGGTAGTGTGCTGACTCACAGGGTGTCTGTCTGGGAGGGATGGGGCCATTGGATCTACAAGCATCGTCAGATTAGCACAGATTCATTGCTGTGGCAGGTTTCTCTCTAAAGTTAAGAAAACCAAAATTTTATCTCATCAAATGAAATCTGTGATAGGACTAGTCCAATATTATTGTTCTAGCTAACTGAACTCTCTAAGAGTTTACTCACTTGAAACTCAACTTTTCCTTAATTTGATGAATGTTGACTTGTTCATTCTCTCCCAAATTAATTACTTTCTTTAAACGTCATTTCAAAATCTGTTTTACTTCCTTTAAATAACCCTCTAATGCCACCCTAATGATTATATTTGGATAAAATTCTAATCATCTGTACCTTTCTTGGTTAGCGATTTAGGACATGAAAGGATCTTGGTTGAAATATGTGTGAGCATCAGTGTATAAATGTTTGCATATGATGTCACTCTTCTTTTGATGACTCAATGTAGAGTGAATCAGTCAACCATATTTACAGTTTTCTTGGCACACTGTGTAGGCCTCTGAGTACCACCTCATCTTGCTTTCTGATGCACAATTCATAACAGGTTTACACAAATCTTAGCTCCCCATCATCCCAGGTACATTTCTAGAAGTGAGTAGATACAAACAAGATAAATTCACTTTAAATTTTGGGAGCAGATAAACTTATGTATCAATATTCTCAGATATGTTTTATAATATATATATAATTCCCAGATGTGTGTGTGTGTGTGTGTGTGTGTGTGTGTGTGTTTGTATGAATACAAGTGACAATAAAGGTTGGCGAGAAAATGGGGGAAAGGGTACACTCATACATTGCTGATGGGACTGCAAATTGATGCAACTACACTGGACCAATTGAAGATTTCTTTAAAAACTAGGAATGGAAACACCATTTGACCCAGTTATCACATTCCTTGGTATATATCCACAGGATAAAATCAGTCTACTACAGTGACATAGCCACATCAATGTTCACAGAAGCCCAATTCACAATAGCTAAGCTATGGAACCAACCTAGGTACCCGTCAACAGATGAATGGATTAAAAAATGTGTTACATATACACTATGGAATATTACTCAGCACAAAGAAGAATGACTTTATAACATTTGCTGGTAAATGAATGGATCTGGAGACTGTCATACTAACTGAAATAAGCCAATCCCAAAAAACCAGAGGTTGTATATTCTAACATGTGGATGCTAACACACAATGGGTAGGTGGGGGTGGGCCATGAAAGTTCAGTAAATTAGACAAAGGAAAATAAAAGGCAGGCAGAGGGGATAGGAATAGGAAAGACAGTGAAATGAATCTGACATAGCTTTCCTTGTACATGTGTGAATATACCACAGTGAATCTCGGCATCATGTACATCCACAAGACTGGGATTAAAATGCAATATAGTCTGTGTTTGTACAAATACATCAAATAGGTTCTACTGCCATGTATAGCTAAAAAAAATGATTTTTTTTAAGAAGAGTGAAAGAAAAAAGAAAAAGAAATTCCTTTTCCTACCATGTTAATGGAGTTGTGGTTGGATGTGAAGATTTTCTCAATCTGCCATACTTCACTTTTGGTTCAGCTCCAGTGACTATACCTTTATCAGAGATTTCCCCAACAGACCTTCCCTTTCATCTCAACCCTCAGAACTAAGTCACACTCCCAATCTCAAACTGACTCAAACAAGGAGAATAGCACTGTCATGGTGATTTGGGGGTGGTGTGAATGTTTGGGACAAACCACAGCAGTCCCTTCTGAGGTTTGGAAGTGGTTGTCCTCCTAGGTCGATATGTTGGGATCCTCAGGGGGGCAGTATTGAGAAGAGGTGGATCCTAGAAAAGGTGAGGCCAAGAGGGAGGCCTAAGGTCATTGGGAGAGTGACCTCAGAAGGACACTCTGAGCACAGAAAAACCCTGGTTTTTGTCTGGCTTTCTGTCTGATGATGAGATTTCTTCTTCACTATGTCACATCAAGTCACAGGATGTTTAGGTGATAAGGGAAGAATGAGCTCTTCTCCTGGCAAAGGTCAACTTTCCATGTAAGGCTAGAAAATGTGGTTATAAACACAGCACACTCCAAGTCATGGCATCAGATCTCTTGACACAAGGTCATTAAGATATGAAAAATATAAAGTTCCTTCCACTCAGACTCCATCCCCAGGTTTAAAAGCAGCAGTGTCCCCCAGCTGTTATACAGACCTGCTTCTATACTGTCCTACCTTCAGTGTGACTGTCTAGTGGGTCATCCAATTCACTGCTGAAAACAAAGATGCTCTATGGGATCCAACCATACAAAACAGAGACATAAACACAGGGTGGCTACAGAGTGGCTCTGACATTGCTCCTACCTCTGAGTCCATGCTGTGTGGCAGCATCTTCTTGCTCTGACTTGTGTTGCCAGGCTCTGACTGGGTTCTGTGCAATCGGAGGCCTTCCCACAAGACAGTGCAATCAGAACAAAGCCTCTTCCACTTGGAGTTTCAAAAATGTATGCCTCTAATTTGGAAGCTCTTCAGCGGAATCCACAGGATGTTCTAAAAGAACATAGAGTAAATGTCAGTACATGGGTCTGGTTGAAGGTTTTCTCAGGCAGCAGTGTATGGACACAGGGCTGGAGTGGTTGGAGGTGGCTGGAAAACAGCCAGAGATAGAGTTGCTGCTAGGACATGATCTATGGTGGACAAAGAAAGGTAAAGGCATGGATCAGTAGTGCATGAGAAGGAGAGCCTTGGCTTCTCTAGCTAAAGCCCTGCCACGTGGGATGGTGAATTTACCAAAGGGTTACAACTCAATAAATGCACTGTACAATTTGATGGCAGCATGTTACCATTCCTCCTGCGGGGACTGGGGTTTTGGCTCAGTAGTTGAGCACTTGCCTAGCAGTGTGAGGCCCTGGGTTCTATCCTCAGCACCCAAAAATAAATAAAAAGAAAAATATTGTATCCAACTCAAAAGTAAATATTAAAAAAAAAGAAAAAGCCAACATATGAATGACTTAACATTACATCTGAAAGCCCTCGAAAAAGAAGAAGAAATCTACACCCAAAGCAGTAGAAGATAGGAAATAATTAAAATCAGAGCTGAAATCAATGAAATTGAAAGAAAAGGAGCAATTGAAAAAATTGACAGAACAAAAAGTTGATTCTTTGAAAAAATAAATAAAATTGACAGATCCTTAGCCATGCTAACAAAGAGAAGGAGAGAATAAACTTAAATTACCAACAAACAGCATGAAAAAGAAATATTACAACAGACACTACAGAAATACAAAAGAAAATTAGAAATTATTTTGAAAACTTGTACTCCAAGAAAATAGAAAATATCAAAGGCATCGACAAATTTTTGAGTCGTATGATTTGCCCAAATTGAATCAGGATGATATATACAATTTAAACAGATCAATTTCAAGTGACGAGATAGAAGCGAACATCAGAAGTCTACAATCCAAGAAAAACCCCAGACTGGATGGATACACTGCCAAATTCTACAAGACATTTAAAGAAGAACTATCACCAATATTCTTCAATTTATTTCAGAAAATAGAAGAAGAGGCAGCACTTCCAAACTCATTCTATGAGGAAAATATCACTCTGATTCCAAAACCTGGCAAAGACATATCAAAAAAAGAACAAGAAGAAGAAGAAGAAGAAGAAGAAGAAGAAGAAGAAGAAGAAGAAGAAGAAGAAGAAGAAGAAGAAGAAGAAGAAGAAAAAAGAAAAGAAAAGAAAAGAAAAGAAAAGAAAAGAAAACTTCAGACCAGTATCTCTAATGAACATAGATGCAAAAATTCTCAATAAAATTCTGGCAAATCGATTACAAAAATAAACAAAAAGTCATGCACCAAAATCTCAAGGGGATTCATCCTAGGGATGCTAGGTTGGTTCACCATACAGAAATCAATAGATGTAATTCATCACATCAATAGACTTAAAGATAAGAATCATGTGATCACCTTGATAGATGCAGAAAAAGCATTTGACAAAATGCAACACCCCTTCATGTTCAAAACACTAGAAAAATTAGGGATAACAGAAATATCTCAACATCATAAAGGCTATTTATGTTAAGGCCCAGGCCAACATCATTCTAAATGGAGAAAAATTGAAGGCATTCTCTCTAAAACCTGGAAAAAGACAGGGATGCCCTCTTTCACCACTTCCACTTAACATAGTTCTTGAAACACTGGCCAAAGCAATTAGATGAAAGAAATTAAAGGGATAAACATAGGAAAAGAAGAACTAAAATTAGCATTATTTGCTTATGATATGGTTCTATACCTAGAAGACCCAAAAAATTCCACTAGAAAATTCTAGAATCAGTAAATGAATTCAGCAATATAGCAGGATATAAAATCAACACCCATAAATCAAATGCTTTTCTGTATATCAGTGACAAATCCTCAGAAAGGGAAATGGGGAAAACTATCTCATTTACAATAGCCTTAAAAAATATTCCATCTCTTAACAAAAGAGATGAAAGATCTATATATTGAAAACTACAGAACCCTCAAGAAAGAAATCAAAGAAGACCTTAGAAGATGGAAAGCTCTACCTTGCTTTTGGACAGGCAGAATTAATATTATCAAAATGACCATACTACCAAAAGCACTATACAGATTTAATACAATTCCAATCAAAATCCCAATGACATTCTGCATAGAAATAGAAAAAGCAGTCATGAAATTCATCTGGAAATATAAAAGACTCAGAATAGCTAAAGCAATCCTTAGCAGGAAGAGTGAAGAAGGTGGCATCACTATACTAGACCTTCAAGTATATCACAGAGCAATAGTAACAAAAACAGCATGGTATTGCCACCACAACAGACTGGTAGAACAATGGTACAGGAATAAAAGAACACAGAGACTATCCCATGAAATTCCAATTATCTTATATTAGACAAAGTTGCCAAAAACATACATTGGAGAAAAGATAGCCTCTTCAACAAATGGTGCTGGGAAAACAGGGAATCCATATGCAACTAAATGACAAAAGTCAACATGAAATGGATTAAGGACCTAGAAAAAAAACCAGAGACACTGCATCTCATAGAAGAAAAAGTAAGCCTTAATCTCCATCATGTGAGATGAGGCCCCAACTTGCTTAATTAGACTCCTATAATGTAAGAATTAAAATCAAGAATCAAGAAATGGGATGAATTCAAACTAAAAAGTTTTTTCTCAGCAAAAGAACAATTTGTGAGTTGAACAGAGAGCCTACATCCTGGGAGCAAATTTTTACCCCTCACACATCAGAGTACTAATCTCTAGGGTATGGGAAGAACTCAAAAATCTACACTCCAGGGCTGAGGATGTACCTCAAGTTGTGGCATGCTCACCTAGCATTCGTGAGGCACTCGGTTCGATTCTCAGCACCACATAAAAAACAAAATAAAGATATTGTTTCCACTTAAAGAAAGCTGAAAAAATATTTTTAAAAAAGCTAAACTCCAAAAAATCTCAAATAACCCAATCAAAAAATGGGCCAAAGACCTGAACAGACACTTCTCAGAAGAGGATATATAATCAATCAACAAATATATGAAAAAAATATTCATCATCTCTAGCAACTGGAGAAATGCAAATCAAAACTACTCTAAGATTACATCTCACTCCAGTCAGAATGTCAGCTACTATGAATACAAACAACAACAAGTGTGAGTGAGGATGTGGGGGAAAAGGTACACTCATACAGTACTGGTGAGACTGCAAATTGGTGCAGCCAATATGGAAAGCGGTATGGAGATTCCTTGGAAAATTGGGAATGGAACTATCATTTGACCCAGCTATCTCTCTCCTCGGTCTATACCCAAAGGACTTAAAAACAGCACACTACAGGGACAAGGACTTAAAAACAGCACACTACAGGGACACAAGAGCCCAATTCACAATAGCTAAATGGTGAAAACAACGTAGATGCCCTTCAGTAGATGAATGGATAAAAAACTGTGGCATATATACACAATGGAATATGACTCAGCAATAAAAGAGAATAAAATCATGGTATTTGCAGGTAAATGGATGGAGTTGGAGAATATAATGCTAAGTGAAGTCAGCCAATCCCAAAAAACAAATGCTGAATGTTTTCTCTGATATAAGGAGGAAAAATCATAGGGTAGGGAAGGGGAGCATGGGAGGAATAGATGAACTCTAGATAGGGCAGAGGGATTGGAGGGGAAAGGTGGGGGCGTGGGTTTAGAAATGCTTGTGGCATGTGATGGATATCATTATCCAAAGTACGTGTATCAAGACATGAATTGGTGTGAATAAACTTTGTATACAACCAGAGATATGAACATATTGTGCTCTATATGTATAATATGAATTATGATGCATGCTGCTTTCATATATAAATAAAAAGTTAATAAAAAGGGAAGATTACAGTAAGGAAGTAGCACTATGAAGTATATTACATTAATATTTCAAATCAATCCTACCACTTTCCTCATTGAGTTCACTATTATTTTAATCGATTCTGGTATTAGCAGTAAAACTATGACTAAATACTCATCTTTGTACTTTGAGGACTAGATCAAGAAGAATAATCTATTAAGTAGACAGACATGTGTAGTGATTATTCATTTGTTGTCATCTGTCTGTTAACGTGATAATTTTTCAGTGGCACTATTTCACTAGCAACTTATTTCTGGCAAGGGTAATTTATGTGCCTTTCACATAGGATCCTCCACTTGTAAACCAATAATTTCACCTCCCTTTACTCTCTTTCTCACATATGCAAAGTCAACTGTGGATACGGGAAAATCTACAGAAAACTATCTTTAAATATGGTGACCCATTGGTTTACTTTCAAACCAGCTTCTACATTCTTAATTGCTTGTTAACAAAGTCCAAGAAGCAGCACTAGAGAGTAACAATCCAAAATTAAATTCTATCACAGGGAAATTATTGTCCCAGTCAGTCAAATATCCATCAGTAAACTGAGTCAGTGATCAGCTAACTTCAATAATAGAAATTATGCTCTTCTTATTTCCAGAAATAGGGCGTGAATCATGATATATATGTAGCAATGTCTACATAGGAAGTATATGGAATTCTTTCCTTTACAAGAATTTAAATACTGTATTAGAATTGAATTAGGAATGGATGCTTAATCTAAAAATATGAAACAGAAAAAAAAAAGAAAAAAATTTCAAGAAGTGATAGACTCTTTCCATAAGGAGATAGAGATTCTGAAGAAAAACGAGTCAGAAATCTTCATAATGAAGGAATCAATCCAACAACTTAAAAACTCAATGGAAAGCATCACCAACATACTAGACCACTTGACAGATGGAGATTCAGGCAATGAAGACCTTGTCCCTCTCTTGAAATGTATTCACTTCTGAGTCTCAGGACTTGGTTTCATGGTAATTGGGTCTCCCTGTGTCTCCAGAGGCTTGCAGGGTAATGCTTCACCCTGGCTAGGGGCAACACTTTACTCTTCACCCAGCACACCTGTCACTCTGTGATGCTCCTCCTGCTCCTCACCCACCATGATTCCTCTGGATGCACCTGGACCCTCTCCTCTCTTGTCTTTAGTCCAGGGAAAGGGAGGTAACTGGGTATCATACATTCGACAGCTTGGAATACCTGTTCGGGACTGGACCTCCATAAATGGGATCCTTGTGAATCTGGTATTTTTGAAGAAGCAGACTGGATGAGCCAATTTAGGTGCCAGTGCCAAGAGACAGATGGGTCAAAACTCAAAAGGTAAAAAAGTGGGAGAAGAGGTTGAAAATTTACCCTCTCCCTACCAGCATGTGCATATGTCCATGAGAGATGACACTCTGCTTGGTAAAACTGGAGAGTATGTATAGGAAGAAAGCTAAGGAAATTACAATAGAATGGCTATTTTGGATTTGGGACACTGGTGCTGAAGATATACTCATATTAGAGTTAAATGAGGAAGAGCACATTAGTCACAACCTACTCTACATTACAACAATGTACATATGTAGCTGTAAATGAGGAAAATGAGGACACTGCCATCTCTTTATTGTCCTGGCTGATAGCTTCCTGAAATTATGATTGGCACAACATGTTGAGGTCACCCACGGCACCCTGTGATGGAAGTCCATGGAAGAACTCCAAGACACTCTGAGGAAGTTAGGGTGTAGCAGGCCCTTGATGCAGCAATCTGCACTGGTCCTGATAATGAAGCATTCACAGAAGAACTGAAGGACCATTCTCCTAGCATCTATGAGGCAGTGTCATGGAAGCGTGGGGTCATTCCTGATCTGTTGATTGGCATTTGATTTTTCTCAAGCCACACAGGTTCTGGCTGCATGGGATAAACTCAAAAGATGAGGAAGTGAGGTTACAGAGAATATATCTTAGAAGCGAGGAGATCTAAAGGGCGAATGAAAATACCAGAGGTCCAATGAGGAAAAGCAAGAATGATATGCCTTCATGTTGGAGGGCAATGAAGGTCTTTGTTCTTTCAAAGGATATTTGCCTAGTCTACTCTAGGTTATGGGATGATGTTGCCACCTCTGTGCTGGACATAACCTGAATAAGTACCAACGTTTTATTATTATATTGATGATGTGGCTTTAATATCTGTATCTTTACTCCACCTAGAGACTGCAGCTCACAGAGTTTTGGCACACCTCCAAGACAGATGATGGGGTGTAAATTCCTCCAAGTTGCAAAGACCTGGGGATTCTCTCATGTGTTCAGGGGTTATTTGGTTGTATCCTGCTGTTGCAAATAAAAAGCAAATTTTCCCAATTCCCAGACACAGACCTTTCTGGATGTTGAGATGTTTTCACCTCTGTACTCCATAATTTAGGATTAATGTTAAAGACTTTGTATGTTTCAGTAAAAGCTTGGCCTGGTGGGACTGGGAAATGGAACATCTCAAGTACTTTTCTAAACAAAAAATCATTGTAGAGGAATTACAAGCCTTGGGTATATTAGCCCAAGCACACCCCTATCAATATATTTTCTGCCCTGATTGTTTGAATGGGTCATTAGGAAATATCAAGGCAATAAATGAGTTCAACTTTGGCCTTGGTGACATCCTTGGAAGAGGCAAAGATAATGAAAGACATTGGGGATCAACCACTACACACTGTGCTTTCCTGTGGGAAGAGCAACAATAGACTTTGTATTCCACATGGCATTTACATAGCTTGATAATAGGTTATGGGATGGTTGTGGCAGCTCTGATCTTGTGGACAAAAACACAGGAGCTGCCAGAGGGGACCAATTGAGTCTATTGGCCATGGGAATGGCAAAAGGGCCTCAATGATGTGGGTTGCTAGTCCATGGGTAAAGGGACTAGACCAAGACATACAAATAGGGGGAAAAAAACCTACCAGTAGAGAATTTTTCATCTCTGCGTTAGTTTCTCATTTCATTATGGTCTGTAACAACTTCATTGTTGACATACTTTTCTTTGCACAAGGACAACTTGAACAAGAAATATGGTATTGTAAATGTGGTGATGGGACACAGGCTGGTACTATTCTCACATAGATTCATCAGGTTGCTTATGTGTTGCTGAATAATCCAATTTGTATGTATTCACTCCTGTGGCAGTTTCCCCTTAGAGCTAAGGTATTTATGTAACAGACAAATATCATAATAGATGTGCAGAATAAAATGATTCCTGGCTGTACATTGAGGTGCCACTGTTCTCCTCTTCTCCTCTCCCGTGGCATCTTCAGTCAGCCACCTTGGTGTAGAGGGAGCAAATGTGAAAACTAGAGCCACAGCTGCAGCTCATGGACACAGCTGGACAACTGCCCTATGGCACTGAACATAAATGTATCTTTCTTTAAGGAAACCAAATAGCATGACTTCCATTATATGTGGAAATAACTAACTATGACAAAGCTTTTTCTGGGGTCCACTATGTTTGACAGCTTGTGGTGGCTGGGTACAACACGGGTGGAAATGACAAGGAAATTTCCTCCCTGTATAGAAAGACACAATGACAATAATACCTCCCTCACCTGGGAAGTTTGGGCTGGCTCCCTTTCCATCAATGTAATTTAACTACTGTCTCCACAGACCCTGACTGGTTGGTGACTGACAGTTGAGCATGTGGACCCCTGTAGCTGACATATGAACAGTTGGCAGTATATTGTGACAGAGATCAACAGACCCCTTTCACTTACTTCTACATATTTCCAGACATACTGGGGCTTATTCCTGTATTGCCAGCACTGTGTCCCCAACTCTCATCCTTAGCCTGCTCCCTCCCTTTTAATATGTCAATGCAGTGCAGGGGCCAGCAGAGATCATAGCGGGGTGGTGTTGGCAGTGATTCAACAGGCAACAGTGGCACCAGACCAGCATACACCGTGTGGCCAGTAGGAGGTCATGTTCCACAGCGGAAGTAGCCATATTGAGAGTCAAGATCCGAATTGCTTCTTTTCCAGTTTATCTTAGTTGGCAACACATGGAGACTGGACTCTGGGTTTGGACATGGAGTGACCAGGGAATACAGCAAGAAGCAAACACAAAACCAACAGTCACAAAATCAAACACAGTTTATGTAAACACTTTCCATTACTCTGAGCACTTATAGTTTCACTCCAGAGACCATTCTCGTTGCTCTCTGCTGGGTTCTATGGAGTCTTTGCATCACAGGACACATCATATTTGAACAGGACCACTAAAGGTGTTACAGTTTTCAATATGAGGTGGCCACAGAATCTCATGCATGAGACAATGCAAGAAAGTTTTAAGAAGAAATGATGGGGTCATGACACCCTAAATAAAGCAGATTTTTAATGCATTAGGATGATGAAATGGGAAATAAGTGTAGGCAGGTTGGTGTTGGCTAGAAGTGAGTCCATGGGAGCCTGCCTTTGGGGTTTCTATTTTGTTCCTGGTGAGTTGCTGTCTCTGTGCAGTTTAGGGGCCATGCCTGAGCTGCTTTCTTCAAAAACACTACACTGACATGATGTTTTGCCTCATCTTGGGCCCAGAGTTATGAACACAGCTGACTATGGATTACCTCTGAAGCCATGGGAAATATTTTTTTCCTCCTCTAATCATTCTTATCATCTCTTTGGTCATTATCGAGACAAAAAAAAAAAAAAGATTAAAGAACAGAAATAGGTACCAACAAGTGAGTTGCTTGCAGTGACATGCTGACTATGGGGCTCAGGAACTTGTGGAGACTGGTATTTGGAATAGAAATTTTGAATAGTTTCGAGATGTAAGCTGAAAAGCTTTGAACATTGTAAGCGTAGTATATCATGTGATTCTCGTGGAAGTTCTGAAGATCAAAATGCTGATAGGACTGTTGATAGGAAAGACTGTGTTCCTGAGGTTGCAAAAAAAAATATTCTATTGGAAGAGGAAATAGATGGCAGTTATGTTACATTTAGGCAAAGATATTGCCTACGTTGTGCACATTGTGTCACTCTTTTAGGGGCTGAATTTAGAGATGATGAACTACTTACTCTGGTGGAGGAAATTACAAGGCATAAGGCATTCAGACAGTGGTATGATATTTCTAGCAGGTTGATCCAGGTTTATTGTGATAATGTGGAGCTGAAAGAAGGGTGCAAACTTGAATTTTAGTGGAAATGTTGAAGTAAAACTGGATTTCCAGAAGTTGTGTTTGTTAATGCATTCCTGTGATGCTAAACAAATTACACAGTGGCAATAGGGGAAAATGCTTAAGGGAATTTCAGGAATTGGCAAGATTCTATGTCCAACTCATATTCATATGATATAAAATTAAAATTCCCTTGAGAAGAGGAACCACTAGGAATGGGTTTCACCATGCTCAGTCAATCAGACCCTCAAAGGCTGCCACAGCCATGGTTTCAAAAGACTTAGCTACTGCTTCAGATGGAGATATACCCTGGCTTCAACCACTTGGTGCTGGCTCTGCAGGAATGCAGGATGCTGTCCTGAGGTGGTCATGAGGGCTTCCAACAAGATTTCAAAGGAAGGCCTAGCAGGTCAAAGTATAATGGAGCTAGAATCCCTGTAGATAGTCCCTGAGAAGGTAATTCGTGCAGCTGTGAGAAGAAAGCTGAAGCTTCAGAAGAGAATCCTTGGATTAAAAGATGCTGGTCATGTGCAATATATGTCAGGTAATGTTACTAGCTGAGCACAGAGCTAGCCTATGTGAGAGGCCAAGGGTCAAGGCTGCCCAAGTCCTTTGGAGCCCACTGTGACAACATGGGGATAGAGGACTTGTTGGCCCAGCTGGGTTTTTGTCTTGACTTCTATCCTTTTCTTCTTTCTATGTGCCCATCTCTCCCTTTTGTAATTGAAATATTTATTCTGTTCTACTATACATGGATATACATAAGTTGATTTTGACTCCTACCCAAGACACAACTAAGAGTTTGACTTCAGTCCCAAAGGAGACTTTGGACTTGGGCTTCAAGTTTTGGGCAAGGCCAAAACAGTTGAGAATTGGGAATCTCCTGGAGAGTCACTGAATGTATTTTCCATGATAAAATGTTTGTAGTGTTTTGGAGACCAGGCGTCCTGTTAGTTATTGAGATTAGGTGTATTTCAAAAGCTCAAGTGAGGCCTTCAAAATGCTAAGAGGTAAAATTGTTAGATGATGACATTGCTGCCATAATGCATAAGTAAATCCACTGGGTGAATTAATAATTTAAAACAACTACTGTAGTTGGTCGTAAATGAGGAAGATGGGGCATGGCTGGAAGAAGTAGGTCACTTGGGGCATGTCCTTGGAGATTATATTTTGTTACTTGTTCCTCTATTCTTTCTACTTCATAGTTGTCATAAATTGAGAAACTTCCTGCAAAATGCCCTTCTTCTAGGATGTTCTGCCTTACCACAGACCCAGAGAAATGGTTGCTCATGGCATGAGACCTCTGAAATGTGAGGAGTTCTGCATCACTTTGGGCCCAGAGCAATGCACTCAGCCAAATATGAACACAGTACTTTGAGAAATGTGGTGCTAGGCAACAGCAAGAATATTGGATCCTGAGCTGGGGATACAGCTTAGTTGGTAGAGGGCTTGCGTTACATGCACAAGGCCCTGGGTTCAATACCCAGAACCACAAAAAAAAAAAATATTGATATGGTTCAGAAAGAAAACTATGCACATACACTGGTTAGAATAAAAGGGAATTCACCCTAATAAAAAAGTACATATTTTGCCTGAAGTTAGTATCAAACAGCCCCAGAATAACCCGGAAGAGGTAAACATAATTTTGTGGTACATGCGGGGAAAAAAAGCACAGCAGTGTCCCACAGAACTCTAAGCTCAGACCAGCAGTGGACATTTGGCCTTGTTCCTTACCCTGGGGACTTTTTCCTTTTTTTTTTTTTTTTTTTTTTTTGTTGTTGACAAAACTGGCGTAGCCCCAAACTCTTTCTTCATCATGCATTCCAGTCACACATCATGAGAGATGAACTCAACAGTGGGCCTTTGTCCTCCTCAGGAGCTGGTGACCCATCTCAACTCCTTTGGTCATTTTGGTAGTATCCTGTCAGACTGCACCTGGTGATCTGAATGGGCGGTTTTCTAGGCATGGTCACCCGTCATGATGCCTGGCCCTTTTGGCCATCAGGCACCCATCCATCTGACCTGCAGTGCTCCCGCTCCTTGGCAGGATCACCCTGCTGCTCCAGCAATACCATGAGCCCTGCCTGCAGGGACGCCCAACAAGATACCTATCCTCGAGTGCCAGGCTCTGCAGACTGCCACAGAGGCCCTCTCCTACAGGTGATGCCTTCCCCTCTGGGGATCCTGCCACCAGGATCATGGAGGTCCCCACTCTGAAAAAGCTGGTGCTTTCATCCACCAACTCACATGGGATTGTACCATCCCAATTGTAAGTCCTTCCTCCTCTTTAGAGATTAGTCTTCCCACCTTTAAACCTTGAAGTCCATTGAGTAATGAAGCCCATGATACCCGATCAACTGCCTGTTCCTCAGAGGAAGAAGAGCTGATAGTCCAAGTGCAGCATGAAAAATCAGTTGTCCTCCAGGAGGCAGAGGAGGGTCCCCAAAGGAGGATACGGAAATGGCTGCCTTGACAAAAGGGTTAGAAACACCAGCATAGTCTCCCCCTGGAGACTACTCAGGGAGACCTCAGTGTCCTGGGGCCCAGTCTTAAGCTCTGGGAGGGAAGCACCTTTCAAAGAGGACACAAGAACCTCTCAAGCATTTCTCTGTGGTACCTACCATCTGCAGCTCCCACAGACTTGCAGCAGGAGTGCTGACCATGGCTCAGGCTGTTGCAGAAGCTGCACTGCTCCAGGAGAAGACCTGGGCAGCTTCTCACATTGAGAGAATAGGCCAATGAAAGGCTGGACAAACACCATCTGCCTGTTTCTCCAGTCTCCCAGGGCTCAACCAAGGAGTTGCAGGGCCAAAAACATTCCTGTGGTCCATCAGAAAGCTGTCCTCTTCCCAGAGCTCATGCCTGGAGACTCATGAAGAGAAAGAAGCCCATGCCAAAGGCCCTGCTGTTGGTCCTACCCTGGCATGGAGTTTGGCAGCCCTCAGCTGCCCAGAAGACTCTTCTGTGTCTAGAGTAAGACGTAGGCACACGGCTGAGGGAGGTTCCAGAAAGAATAGTGATCACATACGATCACTGATGAAGAAGAAATATTGTACAAAGGAAAAAGGACATAAAGATGGACTGATGAAAACAAACATTATTTCTCTTGATTCCTGGGGGTTTTTTAGTGCTTTCTTAAATTTTGTGCCCAAGGCATGTTCACTTTACCATAACTTGAGGAAGTGTCTCACCATTCAATGTGAATAACTGCACATTAACCTATATTCAATAGGGTCCCCCCACCTCCTATCTCCATCCTTAGCTATCCAGAGTTTGGCTCAATATTTTGAGATAATTAACTTCTAAATTTTTTCTTGGAGGAAGACAGGATATCTGAGACTAGCAATTGTTGTTATGCAGACACCCAGAAAATTTCCTGCTTTTATCCTTACATGGGATGCTTTTTATTAATACGCAAGTATTTTCAATTCCTGCATTTTTCAATCCCCAGTTCCAAAAAAATAAACAAACAAAATAGGATAAAATAAAGACATTTTAATGACAAAACAACTCAGGAGTTAACTAAGAGACCCTCACTATGATAATTAAAAAACAAAAAAACTTCAGAAGAATAGTGATCACATAAGGAAGATCACAGATAAATAAAGAAATATTGTGCAAAGGAAAGAAATATTGTACAATGTCAATTGACTTCATTTAGGGCTTTCTCTACTGCTTCTTAGGTTTCAGTTTTGTGAGGGTTCATGAAGTCAGTTATCAACTATCTCTCCTGGCATCCAAAACTGTGTTCTTCTCTTCCATCATCAAAACCCTCATGAATTTCTAATTCTTCAAATTTCTTTTCCTAATGCAAATTAAAACTGCACTGAGATTTCACCTCACTCCAGTCAGAATGGCAATTATCAAGAATATAGGGGCTGGGGTTGGGGCTCAGTGGTAGAGTGTTTCCCTAGCATGTCCGATGCCCTGGCTTCAGTCCTCAGCACCACATAAAACAATAAATAAATAAAATAAAGTTTTTTTTCAAAGACTATGAAAAGACAAATTGCATTAAAAAAAGAATAAAGTGACAATAATTGTTGGTAAGGAAATGGGAAAAGGGGTACACTCATACATTGCTTATGGGACTGCAAATTGGTGCAACTACAAGGGACCAATTGAAGATTCCTTAAAAAACTTGGAATGGAAACACCTTTTGACCCAGTTATCCCACTCCTTACTATATATCCACAAGATAAAATCAGTATACTACAGTGACACAGCCACATCACAATAGAAGACACAGAAGCTCAATTCACAATAGCTAAGCTATGGAACCAACCTAGGTACCCATTAACAGATGAATGGATAAAGAAAATGTGGTATCTATACACAATGGAATATTACTCAGCCACAAATAAGAATGGCTTTATGACATATACAGGTAAATGAGTGGATCTGGAGACTATCATTCTAAGTGAAATAAGCCAATCACCAAAAAACACAGGTTGAAGGTTCTCCCTAATGTGTGGATGCTAACACAATGGGCAGGTTGAGCTGGTTGGTAAAAGTTCAATGGATTAGACAAATGAGAATGAAAGGCAGGGAGAGGGGATAGGAATTGGAAAGACAGTGGAATGAATCTGACATAACTTTCCTTTGTACATGTGTGAATACATCACAGTGAGACTCAACATCATGTACATCCACAAGAATGGGATTAAAATACGATATATTCCATGTTTATATAAATATATCAAAATTCTATTGCCATGTATGTCTAAAAAGAACAAATTAAAAAAATTTTAAGCAGAGAAAGAAAAATATTCTTTTTCTAGCATGTTAAAGGAGTTTTGGTTGCATGTGGAGATTTTCCCAGTCTGCCATATTTCACTTTTAGTCCATCTCCTGTGACTGTATCTTTACCAGAGATTTCCCCAACAGACTTTCCCTTTCATCTCAATCCTCAGAACTAAGTCACACTCCCAATCTCAAACTGACTCAAACAAGGAGAACACACTGTCGTGCTGCTTTGGGGTGGTGTGAATGTTTGAGACCCAACACAGCAGTCCCTTCTGAGGTTTGGATGTGGTTGTCCTCCTAGGTCCATGTGTTGGGATCCTCAAGGGGGGAGGATTGAGAAGGGGTGGATCCTGTAAGAGGTGAGGCCAAGTGGGAGGCCTAAGGTCATTGGGAGAGTGACCTCAGAAGGACACTCTGAGCACAGAAAAACCCTGGATTCTGTCTGATGATGTGATTTTTTTCTTCACCATCTCACATCAAATCACAGGATGTGGCAGAGCCAAGAGGGCCCTGACAAAAGCCATGCCTTTGAACTTCCAAAACTATGAACTAAATAAAACTCTTTTTTTAAAAGAACTTAGACTGCCTCGGGTATTCCATTATAGCCATGCAAAAGTGACTATGTAGTCACCTTCAAAAACCTTAATCAGGGCTTAGAGAGTCAAACTCCAAACCACTACTCAAATGAGGAAGTCACCTCTTAAAGACAATGGTCATGTCTCTTAAAGGTTTCTATCTTTAGCAATGGCTGTGGTTGTTTGACTGAGGGATAATCTATTTCACAAATACAAGATATGGAGAACATACTTATGCATAAATGGTGAAGTGATAAAGGCAAAATGAAACTGAGATAAGAACAGGAGTAGGGGGGAAAGGAAAGTTAAAGTCTGTGTTTATACTGTCTGATTTGCAATGGGCTAACCAGGAAGAGTGACCCTTTCCTTTTGTGTGAAGAGGCATATTAAATGTCAAGAAGCTAAAAGACAGCATGAAGGTAGCTCTCAAGCTAAAGACTAAATCAAATTACTTCAAGGCCTGTTCTCTTAAGGTCATGTTGATATAACAATGGCCAAATTGCTCTAGGATAAAAGTTTGGCCTGTTTGGTTTACTGTGGTCTTGTATTTACACCTGAGACACTCATTTGGAAATCCTAGTTCTATTCTGCAAGACGGTAAAACAGCTTCTGAAAACTTTAATCAAGTGATGTTTGAGTCTGAAATTAAAATTGGACACGGTCATAATTTGGCTTAATCTGTGATATTAAAGAGAATATCAATTGACTAAATAGAATAAAGGTCATGAGCACTGTGTTTGAGGAGGAAAGAATTAGAGACAATGAGCCCCCTGCCATGCCAACCAACCCCCTTGTAGTATTGGGTGTTAAATCCAGGGGCTTTTGCATGCTAGGCAAGCACTCTACTACTGAGCTGCATCCCAAGCTAGAAAACTCATTTTTTCCACTTTGCTTTACAGGGTTTGTTGAGAGTACTGAAAGTACTTTTACAATTTTATCCCTTTATTTTTTTTTGGGGGGGAAACATTTAAAAGTCGACACAGAAAAATTCTACATATTATTACATATACTGAGATGTCTGAATATATGTACTCAGTTTATCAATTTTTGAGTTGTGAACATTCATTAAATGTACTCTTTAAAAAATACGTATCTTTTAGTTGTAGTTGGACACAATACTATTATTTCATTTATTTTTATGTCGTGCTGACGATCAAACCCAAGACCTTGCACTTGCTAGGTGCGTGCTCTAAGGCTAAGCCACAACCCCAGCCACATTAAATGTACTCTTTTTTATTAAAGGGAGAGTGACAGAGGGAGAGAGAGAGAGAGAGAGAATTTTTTTTAATATTTAATTATTCGTATTGGCGAACACAACTTGTTTGTTTGTAAGTGGTGCTGAGAATCGAATCCAGGCCGCAGGCAAGCCAGGCGAGCGCGCTACCACTTGAGCCACATCACAGCCCCTAAATGTACTCTTAAATGAATATGTTGGCATAGATTTGGAGTGTAAGTATCTGAATTTATCTAAAACTATTATTTGAATTTGGCATTCATGCAGAATGCCAGAAAGTCACTAGCCACTTGGAACATCCAAAGATACTGAGCCACAAACTTTTGAAAAATTAAGATATATAAAGTCATGGACTACTTTTATAGAAAATTGAACAATTGATTGCTTTAAATTCTATGTGTTTATTTTTTAGTTGTAGTTGGACACAATACCTTTATTTTATTCATTTATTTTTCTGTGGTGCTGAGGATCGAACCCAGGGCCTAACAGGTGCTAGGCAAGTGCTCCACTACTGAGCCAAAACTGCAGCCTTACCTTGAAAGTACACAAAAATAAATAGTGCAAGTACTTTAGTGCTTTTTGTCTGTGTTGTCCTGTCCGATACATTGATGAGACAATTGACTTTCCTGTCCATGCCACAATTTTAAATGTATTACGTATGTGGGAAAGATAACAAGTATCTAAATACGACTTCCTTTTCCAGAAAATGTCTTGAGTTTAGACAGAGCTGAAGAAGCTGAGTGTGGCGTGCTCTGATCAGGAGGAGAGGTCCAGTCTTCAGGGAGATGGTATAATTGGGCTTGTGTGGTGATTAAGGGACAGACAGCTCTGGCTTTGGAGGACAGATTTTCCCTGGCCCTCGCCACAGCCCCTTCTATCTCCTTCAGCAATTGTCAATATTTGGTCCCTAACACAACCACACCTAGAATAACCATGTTGGAATGTTAAAACTGGCATCGGTGGGGCCAAGCCTCTCCTTTTTCCAGACAACAATGCTCTGGCTAAAGGGAGTCTCACCTTCCACATCACTACCTCTGACACCAACCAACCAAGTGCAAAAGCTGTGCCTAGAATGACTGCTCCCATTCGGGTTGTATGGCACAGGAGTGCACATGCATACCTATGAGACTGAGCAATTTCTGGAGGCTGTGCCGTGCCCTTCCAAGTACCCAAAACTGGCAGCTTGGAACTCTGAGTGTAACACAGCTGGGCTGGTCATATTTGCCAAGTTTTCCTTCAGAATTAAAACTCAGCCCTTCAGTGATCATCTCTTGAGAAAGGGTTCCTAAAAGTTCTGAAAGTTTTAGACAATGACTTGGCATCTCTCCTTCCAGAAGACCAGTTCTGAAGATCAAGGCATCTCCTAGGTGCCATTTCTGCATAGCAGCAAGCTGACCCTGGCTGACTGCAACCTGTTGCCAAAACTATTGAGATTAGGAGGACTCTTTAAGATGCACTGAGTGTATTCCTCACAATGAGATGGACCATAACCTTTTTTATGGCGTAGCATGTGGTGGTTTGGAGATGAGGTGCGCCTGAAAAACTCATTGGAGTTAAAGGAGGAATGTTCAGAGGTTAATGATGTGATTATGAGTATGGTGACCTAATCAATCAATAAATCCTTTGGGTGGATTAATAATTAGAAAGGACCACTGTACTGGGTTATAACTGTGGTTAGGTGGGTCATGGCTGGAAGATGGAGGCCACTAGTAGCATGCCCTTGGAGATAACATTTTGCCATTTGCTCCTTCTTACTCTCTGCTTTATGGTTGCCAATGGGTAAGCAGCTGTCCTTCAAAATGTCCTTGTGCCCCAATGTTCTGCTCCACCTCTGGCCCAAGGCAATGGAGCTGGCTGCCCATGGACTGACACCTCTGAGACATGAAACGTTCTGCGTCACCTTAGCCCCAAAGCAATGCAGTCAGCCAAACACGGACTGAGATCTCTGGAATACGCAATGGTAGGCAACAGGAAGAACACTGCACACCCTCAATGTGGTGGAGAGAAAAGGATGTGTTTATGCTTTGGTCAGGATGAGAGGGAACTGCTCCCAAACAAATATACATATTTTACCTGAAGTAATATAGGAGTCAGGCACCATTACTGGCTCAAGGATCCTGTGGGACAGTTCCAGGGACAACTGTAATGGTTTTCCAAATTGATAGTATGGTGGGAACTATAGCTGTAGTTTTCTGAAGGCAACTGATGGTGGTTTGACTCTGGATGGCTACAGTCATGTCCAGTAGAACCGTGGAGATATTTTTGGAGCCAAGTAGAATGACTGCCTAAGTAACCCAAAGGAAAGCAGCCTCCGAATGACCCTCCGGAGGGTGAGAATAACTGTGTGGTGGGTGTGGGAGAAGAAGCAGCGCAGAGTCAGGAGGAGCCAGAGCTCAGACCAAGTGGGGGTTGGGGGTCTCTTCACCATGGAGCCTTCCTTTGACCAACCATCTTGGCTCAAGTCTTTGTGCGTCATGCATTCCAGCCACACGTCACAAAGGCTAAACTCCAGTTCAGCCTTTGGTCGAAGGAGGAGCTGGCTTCTCAGCCAAGCTGCTCTGTGCTGACTAGCATTGGACTAGTGTGGGACTTCTGCCTAGTGACGAGCCCCAGGTGCCCTCCATGGGCAGTCTTCTGACCAAGTGCGGTCGCAGGCCGCTCCGCAGGGCCCTCTTGGACCGTCAGACTCCTCTCCGCCTCGCCCGGGAAACTCCTTCTCCTCACAGGGAACACCCCGCTGCACCTGCCTCTCCCCTCAGCCCTGCCAGCAGGCATTTCCTCCAGGATCCCAGACCTCGGGGGCCTCCTGCTGCTGGCAGGGACAGAGGCCCGCTCCTCTGTCGGGGGATCCTGCTGCCGGTGGCCTGGGGGCCGTTCCCCAAAAAGCCAGTGCTATCGCTGAAGAACTCGCGCATGTTGGGACCCTTGACAGAGTTAAGGGTCCCCGCTCCTGGCCGCAGGCCACTCCTCCTGCCTTCAGTTCCTCAGCTCATCCACCAAGCTGAGGGGCCCATGACACCTGCTCGCTGCCCTCTTGGTGCGTCTAAGGGAGCTGAGCTCAGGGCCCAGGAACAGCGAGAAAAAAGAAAGATCCACCAGGAGGAGGAGCAGGAGAAGGAGGAGGAGGAGGAGAAAGAGGAGGAGGAGGAGAAAGAGGAGGAGGAGGAGGAGGAGGAGGAGGGGGACTTGGAGAAGCTCAAGGAGAAGAAGGACGAGAAGGAGGATGAGAATTAGGAGGAGGAGGAGGAGGAGGAGGAGGAGGAGGAGGAGGAGAAGGAGAAGGAGAAGAAGGAGGAGGAGGAGAAGAAGGAGGAGGAGGAGGACACTCGGGGAGACCTCAGGTCCCTGGAGGGAGAGAGTGTTCCAGAGAGGGTCCTGATGTCTCTCAGGAAGCTGTCATATGGGAGCCCCGCCACCTGTAGCTCCCAGGACCCTGCTCAGGGAGTGCTCCTCCTGCTTCAAGCCCAGGGCCACTCAATGATCCAGAAGTGGGCCCAGGAGCATGTAGGTGAACTGGATCTGCCTGTCTCTCCAGCCTCCCAAGATGCCATCCAGGGAGAGCATGGCCTAAAGCCGACCTGTGTTCTATCCCAGAGTTGGCCCTCACTAACTGCTGCCTCCAGGAGGCCAAATAAAAGAAAACGGCTCATGCCAGTGGCCCTGCCATCACTGATTTCCTGGCATCAGGATGGGCTGCCCCCACCTGCACAGCGGCCACTTTTATGTACAAAAGGCACCCTGAGGAGGGTTCAGAGTGCCAGAAGTAACAACGTGGAGCCTGAGGCAGAGGTCGCCCAGGGCAGAAGAGAGGCTCTGGAGGACTGGACCACCACTGTCCATTCATCCTCCCCACCTGCAGGCCCTCCCTGGAATGCAGGCCCCCTCCCCCCACCCACTGACCCCTCCCCCATCCCAACCAACCTTGCCAGCAAGCAGATGGAATTCCAGCCTGCTGGGCCCCTGAACCTATCCATCCCTCCACCTCCTCACTCATCTAATATTCCTCTGCCTCTTCCCAGGAAACCTCCTTCTCCCTTCAGCCCCAGTCCCCATGTTGGAGTTACCCCTAATGTGTTTCACCTTCCCACACCTCTTACCAAGGTCCCTTTCCCATCCAATCCTACCTCTTCAAGAACGGAATCCCCAACCCCCATGTGTATTGATCCTCCTCCTCCTTTTGATCCTCCTCCTTCTCCAATTCCTCCTCCTCCACCTCCCCCTCCTCCACCACAACCACCTCCTCCCCTTCCTTCTTCTTTTCCTCCTCCTCCCCCTCCTCCTCCTCCTCATCTACCTCCTGCGTTTCCCCTGCCTACTTTTTCTCCTAATCCTTCTCCATTTACTCTTCCTCCTCCATCTCCTCTTCCTCCTCTTCCTCTTCCTCCTCCTCCTCATCTTCCTCCTCTTCCTCGTCTTCCTCCTCCTCCTTCTGTTCCTCCTTCTCCTCCTTTTCTTCCTCCTCCTCCTTTTCCTCTTCCTTCTCCTCCTCTTCCTCCTCCTTTTCCTCCTCCTCCTTCTCCATTTCCTCTTCCTCCTCCTCCCATTCCTCCTCCTCCTACTCCTTTTCCTGCTCCACCTCCTCTTCCTCCTCCTAATGTTTCCTCTCTTTTGACTGCTCCTCCTGCTGCTCCTCTTCCTCCTCCTCCTCATTCTTTCCCAAGACCCACTCCTGTCCTGTCCACCCGCAACCCCAATACCCAGGGCCAGCACTCCGTCCCTCCAACCCTCACAGCCATGTCATCGGCTCACCTTTCCCAGCATCCTGCTGTGCTGCCTGAGGACATGGCCATGGACACTACCCCGCCTTCCAGGGCGGTCATTCTCCCATCTTCTTCGTCCAGTGACAGCTCTGGCCCACACCGCAGTGTCCATGGCCGTAGGCAGCACAGGCAGCCAGCAAAGCGACCAGTCTTCCCCGGCCTCCCAACACTTCAGTTCTCCCAAGCCAACCCCAATCTGTCCCATTCCATTGTCCCACCACCCACCCCTCAGCCTGCATCAGGGAACCCTGCTGGACAGCAAAGAGCCTCTCTTCCCAATGCCCCCATGGTTACCATGCTGCCAGTGAAGGTCCACTCACCAGCCTCCACCCTGGCACAGAAGGCCTCTGCACCACCAACCTTGCAGGCTACCAGTGAAGAGCCCATGGATACGACCCCTCCTTCGAAAGCTGTCATGTTCTAGTCACCTCCTCCCTGCCAAGTTCTTAGTCTGACTCAATTTGGTAAGCATGGCAGACACCTCCACAGCTATTTCTATATTGTAGGCCTGATGCCACATATTTGGGGTTTGATTTCTGCTTGCTATTTCTTCCCAATGTTACTTTGGAGGTAAAATATGCTTTGCAAATGTTGGCTTTTGACATAATAGCTGAAGACTCAATCACCAATGAAGCAGTATATGTGTGTATATGCACACACACACACACACACACACACACCAGAAATGCCACAGTCTTTGTCTCTAAATTTTAGAAGTAGTCAAATTTGAAAATTTTCTAGAAATATAAAGGAGACTAAAGAGATGTGATAAGTGTATGAACTGTGGGAGCCTGGACTTAAATCCAGCATGGAGGATGACAACAGGACAACTAACAAATTGGGCTGTAGACTGGAGGAATGTATTGTGTCAATGTTAGTTTCCTGAATGTAGGAATTTTTCAGGGTTATGGGAGAGAATGTGCTATCCTGGACAATTCACAGCAGAGTAAAGGCATTAAGTGTCCAGGGGTGTGAGACACAAATACTCCTCTCAAACTGTTCAGAAAGGTTGAATTAGGGAAAGACGCAAGATAAAGGACATGTGGCAAAATGTGAAAAGTCTGTGACTCCTCCTAGACATTCCAAATAACTCTCATGGAGAGGCAGGAAATAAAGTTTGTCCAGGCAATTTCAGTCGTCTTGTCTCCCCCACTAGGAAGAAAAGTTTTGCATTCATTTGCAAATACACTGACTTCAATATTTCACATGTGTATATGAATATTTCAACTATTATAATATAGATCTCTCTCCCTCATTGATGGCATGTTAAAATCTTTAAAAGCTGTTTGCTCAACAAGATTGGTCAACAAGATTTGTTAGATCATTTAGAAAGGCCATATCGGGATTCTCTTAACAGTCTTATGACATTTCTAAAGGTTAAAAATCCTGCAGAATAAAAAACATCTAAAATTAGAATAAAGAGTAAGTAACTGTGGATTCGAACTAATGTAAGAATGAATGAAAGTAGAATTGGGCTTTACAGGAGGAAATGTGACCGGTCCAGAAACAGGGCAGCAATGAAGTTATGTAAGTTGTCAAGAGTTCGATAGCACCATGACTTTGACCATGAGACTGTTCCATGATGCGTGCCCTAATGAGAAGCCTGAGGTGCCCGTTTCCATGACTCTGTACACTATGCTTTGCTTTGCTTCACATTCTCTATATTGAAGAACCTGGAGTAGAGCAGCTTTCTATTTCTCAAAAACATTCCATTTAATTTCAACTGGAGGAACACCTTTCTAACATGTGGGACATGAGTAGTCACATTGGGTTGGCCTTCTGATCCTCAGGTGGGGTGTTTGTTGTCATATATAGCAGTTGTCCTTGGAAAGGATCAGTACTCAGGGTCAGGACCAAGCAGCAGAGAACTCAGCCCATCACAGGTTGAAAGTAGAGCACTGCAATACCAAGGGAATAAGGACGCTGCTCTTTTACATCCACTCTCCAACAGTTTTCATTTTCAATCAGAGTACTTAAGTAGGATTGATTCTTCTTCCAATGGTAATGTCCAGTTCTTTGTTCTCTCAAGAGCCATGCGTACCAATTGTAGCATAAAATATTTTGCTCAGATATATTTTTCTATTACATTGAGCCTTTATAGTGTCATACACTCTGTGCAAACATCCCATCATTTCATGTCAATTTCACATTTCTCTGAACTAGATATTATGAGTTGCAGTTTACAGGTTCATAAAATGAGCTTTATGGAGGGAAGCTTCGTTACTTTTCTTCCAAAGACACTCAGTGGTAAGAAAGAGCAGAGGTGATTTCCAATCTGATTCCAAATCCATAATAATTAACCTGTATACTCGACAAACTTTACAACATGGACTTGCTGAAAAGAGGTTTATAAACTGCTTTATGAAGAGTTTGTAATTAGGCATTCAAAATATGCTACCAACATTGGGTAACCATGTGTGCCAACTATCTTGTAGGACCGTGACAATGAAATAACTTGTTGAAATTAATCATGGAATAAATATAGAGCAAAAAATGCAAAGAAGAGATATTTTCACCGACTATTTAAAATTAGTATGAAAAGTACATTTTAAAAGGAACTAACAAATTGTAATAATATTCAAACTGCAAAAATCCAGTTCTATTTGAGCTTAGCAAAAAACTATATCAACACTTTGTTTCCAAATCCTATGACTTCTCTGAGGATACATTTAAATTTATTATTGTGAATGTTTGTCAAACCATAGCTCCATTAGGCGTCAGATATTTCACAATATCTGATTTCCTCTTAAACACTAACCCTGTGCCTTCCATTTCTGATTTCATCTTCAGCACTCACCCTGTCCCTTCATTTAAAGAAAGATCAGTGAAGTTCAATTCCCCCAAAATTACTAAAAAATATCAAATTCAATTTTTTTAAAGTTCTGAAAGAAACAAGGGTTTAATAAGATGCCGACCTTGGTTTCTGTTCCTCTCATCATTTCCTTGAAGTATCTTAACTCAGCTAACCATTTTTAATTAGGCAAAGGTTTCTAGAATTTTGTTGATACTTGCCCTCAATTAGGTTTGAACTATGAATAAATATACCTGAGCAGCTAGCTATGACAGAGGGCAAAATGGAAGCACCCAACAGAGAATAATATGAACCAATGTTCTTTTTCCTGGAAGTGTCTTACTCTGATTTTTCTACTCCTTCTCATTTGCAGGCCCCACCTCCTTTGCCATAGGAATGAACTCACCACCTGGACTGGCCCATCAGGGAACTCAAACTTCCCCAAAGTAACAAAGGATTCAAGGTGGAGACTTGTTCCATATGGAGACCACCCAAGCCCTGCAGTGGCTGACGGCTATGAAAGAGAAATGTCTCTCCATCTGACATCAAGAACTAAACAAGCCAGATATATATGCCAAATATCTTCTTTGATAAAAGGAGGTCATCAAAGAACACAACAGGAAGGAAGGGCATAAGAATAAAATCACCATTAAATAGGGATGAGAGGCGGGAGGGAAAGGGAGAGAGAAGGGAAATTGCATGGAAATGGAAGGAGACCCTCATTGTTATACAAAACTACAATATAGGAGGAAGTGAGGGGAAAGGGAAAAAAACAAGAGAAATGAATTACATTAGATGGGTTAGAGAAGATGGGAGGGGAGGGAAGGGGGGATAGTAGAGGATAGGAAAGGCAACCCATATAATCCCTCGGTGCATGGATGGCAAGTGCTCATAAATGGAGTGAACATGGTTCAGGAAGATGATACCTTCAGTACAGGCTGTCATCCTGCTTCATGAGCACCAAGTGAAAATGCCATTGCCTAGTCTCTGCACATTTGGGGAGGAAAGGGAATTTTGAATTGTCATTCTCTCAATGAATACATTACCTTGCCAAATTGTCTGACCACCTTGTTTACTTTTGATCAAGGATCTCAGGAAACTAATAATATAGAAAAGAATTGTTTAATAGCTGCTACTATCCCTATATTCCTTGTGATGATACACCTCCTATGCTAGTATGTGGCTTTCACCTGCAGTGTCTTAGGCATATCTGTTCTTGAACAATATATCTGGTGCTGCAGAAAGGGAAACAAGGAGACTGTTAATGCCCTGGGGTGCAACTCAGTGGTAGCACCTGCCTGCCTTGCACAAGGCCCAGGTTTCAGTTCCCAGCCCTATAAAATAGAATGTTATGCTTATAGTAGACTAAGAACTTGAAAATAGATTTTCAAAGAGTAGATTGAAGTATGATCAGAGTCAATCACTCACCCCTGCCCACCCCAACTTCATTCTTCAACTGTGCCCATTCTTCAACTGCGAAATGTGTAATATGTATATGCTTTTTTTTTTCAGGGCTGGGGATAGAACCCAAGTCCTCGTGCAAGCTAGGCAAGCACTCTGTCACTGAGCTACATCCCCTGCCCTGTACGTACTTTTATTATCAAGCATTCTCCACATCTGTGCTACCTAATTCTAGGAAATATTTTCCACTTCTTTGCTTCACATGATCTCAGAGAGTCTATCAAGAGTAACCAAAACTTAAGTTTCAGTAGGTGAGGGCTTGGTAGACTTGGGCATATAATTCTTGAAGTCTCCATGGAAACAGCAGTTCCCAACTCTTTGCAGACATGGGATCATTCTGCAGTCCCACTTCTTGCCTGGGGAGACCATAAACAAGAACATGGTTCCTTAGCTATAGACCTCAATGTGGTTCTGTTACAAACACAGAGACTTGATTGGCCTTTGTCTTGGCACAGTAGCTCCAAGCTTGAAAGAAATACACCACAAGGAGACATTAGATCTTGCAGCATTATTTCATCTCATTTTTATGATTTCTCTGTGATTTTGCAATCTTAGAGCATCTGAATAAGAGGTGGTAACAGTCAGGGTTATAGATTTCCTGCTGGCATTGTTACCAATTATGAAAATGGAAAAAAAATAGAGGCTAATACAATATAGCCTAGAATTGTAACATTTTTAAAAATACCATACTGTAAACATTTCGGTCAGGCCCCAGAGGAAAATTGTTTAATATGGTTTGGGTTTCAATTTGAGATGTCACATTGATGGACTGATGGGTGGGAGGTTTGGGACTGAGGGTTATTTTGTTATTTACTAATAAATGAGATTACTTCATCACAAAAAAAAAATATTACAGCATTTCTTTTTAATATTTGGCTTAGAAAAAAATTGGTGCTCCCCAACAGATAACCAAGTCCAATTTCTCATGCTTTTGTAAAGATTGTTTTTATTTTTTCATTTGTTTTCAGACAGAAAGGAGACTGTTCTGAGCTGCTGCCCACATAGAATCTGAGTGCTTTTTGTCCCCTTATGGAGTATTGTTTTCCTCTCGGTGACATATGCAATGATCAATTGAATTGGCTACTAATACATGAAGCGATTCATGATGTCTCCTGAACCATTTGCTCTGAGGACACATCATGTTTTCTTGCAGATTAAGAAAGTGCCCAGGATTCCACAAAAAATGTGTTGAAACCAGGCACCTTCATTTAAGTGGCACTACCTAGTCACCAAGCTGTGTCACCTCTTACCATTTAAAATGAACAGATGTTATTTTTGCTCCGAACTTGATTGCAAAACATCTATTTTTTTTAGCTCTTCTTTGCCAGTTAAAATCACGTGAACAACAATACCTGAGCTACGTTCCTGAGTGCCAGAAATATTTGTTTTCCAATTCAAGCATGTAAAGATCTCAGAAGGTGAAGGATTTAGTCTGGCAGCATTGAAAAAATATACTGAAAGGAGGGCCAGAGTTTCTAGGTGTTGGTCATTAAGAGCCACCTTGTTGGGGCCACTCTGCTTTCTCAGGGTGGTCCTGCAGTTAGAGAAGGCAGCTGTAAAAGGGTAATGGAAGTATCGTAGTTTCTGAGTGACAGATCAGTATATATAAAAATTTTACCAGGTAACTCCCTGCTCCTGAATTCTGCCATGCAACCAGGCCTGACAGTGAGCCGAACATACAGTGGTTCCATCTGGCTACAGGACCCACTGGACAAGGAACTCATGACAGAGTCCTCCCTCTTCAACCCTTTGTCGGACATCAAAGTCAAAGTGCAGAGCTCATTCATGGTTTCTCTGGGAGTGTCTGAGAGAGCCGAGTGCCATGGCAAGAATCACTCTGGGACATTTCCCCATGGAAACAATCGCAGCTTTAGTACAATGCATCCCCTAAATAACACACCATACATCCAAAATCTGGCATCATTCCCCACAAGGACAGAACTGAGGACAACTGGTGTCTTTGGCCATTTAGGAGGGCACTTAGTAATGCCAAATACAGGTGGGTGGTAAGTGTGTGTCTATATACTTTCCGGAGTTTGTTTAAATACTTCATATAATTATATCCTGTCAAAGTCATTTTATGATGTTTATCATCCCTTTGTGAGAAAGAAATGCCACCACTCTACGGATCTATTTGATTTACACACCACACCAGGACCAAGGCTAAGATTAGGCTTTGTGGTTGTTATCTCAGAAAGTTTTAAATGCCTGTTAGAGTTGGTAGCCATATTACCTGAAAGTGTCTAGGTGGTTCCCTGGGTTTAAGCCCTTTTGAAATATGTTACCTAGGGCATGATCTGGTAGCCCCCAAATCATTCTTTGGCATGACCACAACATGTATCATTTTTATAGCTTTGAATGGCTTATATGCTAGTAGATAATATAATACAATGACAGTCTCATTTCATCTGTAAATGACCTAATAAACACACTCAGTGTTCATAGACCTTGCTAAGCATGTTACTTCATGATGAGCAATGATGAATAGTCATTGCAAAGCTGCTCCTTTGAATTACCACTTCAGTTACTGGGCTGTGTTGTATGCACAATTAAGTTCCAAGTATTTTCTTTCTTTCTTTGGGTTGGAAGAGAGGACATTTTCTTGATGTTTCACAGGACACATAAGGTGCCCAGCTTGGTTCACTTCTAAAATGACGTCCTAAATGATTAGAGCACCGACATGACCCAACTGCAAGATTTACCGTGAGGCTATATTAAAGAAGATATGGCAATAGGAATGAAAAACAACAATAGAATAGAATAGAAAGTCCAGAAAAAGTGAGGGGGGAGGGAGAATCTAGACATAGACCTTAAACACTTTTAAATAACTCAAAGTGGATCATAAACCTAAATACAAAACAAAAAAAAAATTTTCTAATCTCCTAGATGATGACATAGGGAAAAAATCTCAGTGATCTTGAATTTGGAGATGATTTTTTTTATACATCACAGCACTTACAGGGAAGACAAAATTAACGTTAGGCTTTATTAAAATTAAAGTCCAAAAATTTATTAAAACTAAATTTTTCTCTGAAAAACACAACTCTTAAGAGGATGCAAAGACAAGCCATAGACTGAAAGATGATTTTACGAAATACCTATCTAAAAGGTACTCATTTCAAAATATACAAAAAAATTTAAAACTCAACAATAACAAAAAACTAAAAATAGACAAAATATGGAAACAGACACCTCACCAAAGAAGGTATACAGATGACACATGAACATATGAAAGTATACTGAACATTGCATATCACTAGGGAATTGCAAATTAAAACAGCAATGATACTATTAGGAAGGCTATAATCCAGAACTTGGACAACACCAGACAAGGTGTGGAGCAAAGGGAACTCTGATTCATGACTGGTGAAATACAAAATGGTGCAGCCACATTTAAAGATACTGGCAGCTTCTTGCAAAGTTAAAGTCTTACCATATGTCCCAGCAATCACACCCCTTGGTATTTACACAAATGAGTTGAAAACTCACAGTTACACAAAAAACTTGCTTCTGATGCTTAAAGCACCTATATTCAAAATTGCCCAAACTTGGAAGCCACCAAACACCCTTCAAAAAGTGAATGGTTAAACAAATCGTGGCACACACGGGACATAATATATTCAGGAAAGAAAAGAAATAAACATGCACACCATGAAATGACATGACATGGAGGAACATCAAATGCATACTGCTGTGTTAAAGAGTCCAGTATGAAAAGGCTACATACCACATGATTTCAACTGTATGATATTCTGCAAAAGGCAAAATTAGACAGTAAAAAGATGCGTGGTTGCCAGGAGCTTTCACAGAGGGAAGAATAAATAGGTGGAGCAGAGAGGATTTTGGGGGCTGTGAAACTATTCTGTTTATTACTGTAATGATAGACATAGGTTGTATACTTTTTCAAATGTGTATAGCCATATAAAACTAGACACAAACTCTAAAATTAACTATACATTTTAGTTAATAATAGAGTATTGATATTGATTTGTCAGTTACTAATGAATGTACCAGACAATTACATGATGTTAATTATCAGAAAAATTCTGTGTGGGTAAGAGTAAAATGTGTGCAAACTCTTTGTACTTTCTCTTCCATTGGCTCAGTAATCCTAAGACTGCTCTAAAAATAAAGTCTCTGAATCTGAAGTAGAAAAAAAAATGAAATAAAATAAAATGACGTCCTAACTGTGGATTCGTTTTTGGAGTTGCACCCTGGGACTTAAGTGGGTGGCAGAATTTCACTTTGTTCCCTGAGTCCTAAGGAATGAGAATTGGGTAGTGTGCTGAGTCACAGGGTGTCTGGCTGAGAGGGATGGGGCCATTGGATCTGCAAGCATCGTCAGATTAGCATAGATTCCGGGCTTGGCAGGTTTCTCTCTAAAGTAAAGCCTACCAAAATTTTATCTCATCAAATGAAATCTGTGATAGGACTAGTCCAATATTATTGTTCTGGCTAACTGAACTCTCTAACAGTTTACTCACTTGAAACTCAACTTTTCCTTAATTTGATGAATGTTGACTTGTTCATTTTCTCCCAAATTAATTACTTTCTTTAAATGTCATTTCAAAATCTGTTTTACTTCCTTTAAATAACCCTCTAATGCCACCCTAATGATTATATTTGGATAAAATTCTAATCATCTGTACCTTTCTTGGTTAGCGATTTAGGACATGAAAGGATCTTGATTGAAATATGTGTGAGCATCAGTGTATAAATGTTTGCATATGATGTCACTCTTCTTTTGATGACTCAATGTAGAGTGAATCAGTCAACCATATTTACAGTTTTCTTGGCACACTGTGTAGGCCTCTGAGTACCACCTCATCTTGCTTTCTGATGCACAATTCATAACAGGTTTACACAAATCTTAGCTCCCCATCATCCCAGGTACATTTCTAGAAGTGAGTGGATACAAACAAGATAAATACATTTTAAAATTTGGGAGCAGATAAACTTATGTATCAATATTCTCAGATATGTTTTATAATATATATATAATTCCCAGATGTGTGTGTGTGTGTGTGTGTGTGTGTGTGTGTGTTTGTATGCATACAAGTGACAATAAATGTTGGCGAGGAAATGGGGGAAAGGGTACACTCATACATTGCTGATGGGACTGCAAATTGATGCAACTACACTGGACCAATTGAAGATTTCATTAAAAACTAGGAATGGAAACACCATTTGACCCAGTTATCCCATTCCTTGGTATATATCCACAGGATAAAATCAGTCTACTACAGTGACATAGCCACATCAATGTTCACAGAAGCCCAATTCACAATAGCTAAGCTATGGAACCAACCTAGGTACCCGTCAACAGATGAATGGATAAAAAAAATGTGTTACATATACACAATGGAATATTACTCAGCACAAAGAAGAATGACTTTATAACATTTGCTGGTAAATGAATGGATCTGGAGACTGTCATACTAACTGAAATAAGCCAATCCCAAAAAACCAGAGGTTGAATATTCTAACATGTGGATGCTAACACACAATGGGTAGGTGGGGGTGGGCCATGAAAGTTCAGTGGATTAGACAAAGGAAAATAAAAGGCAGGGAGAGGGGATAAGAATAGGAAAGACAGTGAAATGAATCTGACATAGCTTTCCTTGTACATGTGTGAATATACCACAGTGAATCTCGGCATCATGCACATACACAAGACTGGGATTAAAATGCAATATAGTCTGTGTTTGTACAAATACATCAAATAGGTTCTACTGCCATGTATAGCTAAAAAAAGAAATGATTTTTTTTAAGAAGAGTGAAAGAAAAAAGGAAAAAGAAATTCCTTTTCCTACCATGTTAATGGAGTTGTGGTTGGATGTGAAGATTTTCTCAATCTGCCATACTTCACTTTTGGTTCAGCTCCAGTGACTATACCTTTATCAGAGATTTCCCCAACAGACCTTCCCTTTCATCTCAACCCTCAGAACTAAGTCACACTCCCAATCTCAAACTGACTCAAACAAGGAGAATAGCACTGTCATGGTGATTTGGGGGTGGTGTGAATGTTTGGGACAAACCACAGCAGTCCCTTCTGAGGTTTGGAAGTGGTTGTCCTCCTAGGTCGATATGTTGGGATCCTCAGGGGGGCAGTATTGAGAAGAGGTGGATCCTAGAAAAGGTGAGGCCAAGAGGGAGGCCTAAGGTCATTGGGAGAGTGACCTCAGAAGGACACTCTGAGCACAGAAAAACCCTGGTTTTTGTCTGGCTTTCTGTCTGATGATGAGATTTCTTCTTCACTATGTCACATCAAGTCACAGGATGTTTAGGTGATAAGGGAAGAATGAGCTCTTCTCCTGGCAAAGGTCAACTTTCCATGTAAGGCTAGAAAATGTGGTTATAAACACAGCACACTCCAAGTCATGGCATCAGATCTCTTGACACAAGGTCATTAAGATATGAAAAATATAAAGATCCTTCCACTCAGACTCCATCCCCAGGTTTAAAAGCAGCAGTGTCCTCCAGCTGTTATACAGACCTGCTTCTATAGTGTCCAACCTTCAGTGTGACTGTCTAGTGGGTCATCCAATTCACTGCTGAAAACAAAGATGCTCTTTGAGATCCAACCATACAAAACAGAGACATAAACACAGGGTGGCTACAGAGTGGCTCTGACATTGCTCCTACCTCTGAGTCCATGCTGTGTGGCAGCATCTTCTTGCTCTGACTTGTGTTGCCAGGCTCTGACTGGGTTCTGTGCAATCGGAGGCCTTCCCACAAGACAGTGCAATCAGAACAAAGCCTCTTCCACTTGGAGTTTCAGGAATGTATGCCTCTAATTTGGAAGCTCTTCAGCGGAATCCACAGGATGTTCTAAAAGAACATAGAGTAAATGTCAGTACATGGGTCTGGTTGAAGGTTTTCTCAGGCAGCAGTGTATGGACACAGGGCTGGAGTGGTTGGAGGTGGCTGAAAAACAGCCAGAGATAGAGTTGCTGCTAGGACATGATCTATGGTGGACAAAGAAAGGTAAAGGCATGGATCAGTAGTGCATGAGAAGGAGAGCCTTGGCTTCTCTAGCTAAAGCCCTGCCACGTGGGATGGTGAATTTACCAAAGGGTTAAAACTCAATAAATGCACTGTACAATTTGATGGCAGCATGTTACCATTCCTCCTGCGGGGACTGGGGTTTTGGCTCAGTAGTCGAGCACTTGCCTAGCAGTGTGAGGCCTTGGGTTCTATCCTCAGCACCCAAAAATAAATAAAAAGAAAAATATTGTATCCAACTCAAAAGTAAATATTAAAAAAAAAGAAAAAGCCAACATATGAATGACTTAACATTACATCTCAAAGCCCTAGAAAAAGAAGAAGAAATCTACACCCAAAGCAGTAGAAGATAGGAAATAATTAAAATCAGAGCTGAAATCAATGAAATTGAAAGAAAAGGAGCAATTGAAAAAATTGACAGAACAAAAAGTTGATTCTTTGAAAAAATAAATAAAATTGACAGATCCTTAGCCATGCTAACAAAGAGAAGGAGAGAATAAACTTAAATTACCAACAAACAACATGAAAAACAAATATTACAACAGACACTACAGAAATACAAAAGAAAATTAGAAATTATTTTGAAAACTTGTACTCCAAGAAAATAGAAAATATCAAAGGCATCGACAAATTTTTGAGTCGTATGATTTGCCCAAATTGAATCAGGATGATATATACAATTTAAACAGATCAATTTCAAGTGACGAGATAGAAGCGAACATCAGAAGTCTACAATCCAAGAAAAACCCCAGACTGGATGGATACACTCCCCAATTCTACAAGACATTTAAAGAAGAACTATCACCAATATTCTTCAATTTATTTCAGAAAATAGAAGAAGAGGCAGCACTTCCAAACTCATTCTATGAGGCCAATATCACTCTGATTCCAAAACCTGGCAAAGACACATCAAAAAAAAAAAAAAAGAAGAAGAAGAAGAAGAAGAAGAAGAAGAAGAAGAAGAAGAAGAAGAAGAAGAAGAAGAAGAAGAAGAAGAAAGAAAAGAAAACTTCAGACCAGTATCTCTAATGAACATAGATGCAAAAATTCTCAATAAAATTCTGGCAAATCGATTACAAAAATAAACAAAAAGTCATGCACCACAATCTCATGGGGATTCATCCTAGGGATGCTAGGTTGGTTCACCATACAGAAATCAATAGATGTAATTCATCACATCAATAGACTTCAAGATAAGAATCATGTGATCACCTTGATAGATGCAGAAAAAGCATTTGACAAAATGCAACACCCCTTCATGTTCAAAACACTAGAAAAATTAGGGATAACAGAAATATCTCAACATCATAAAGGCTATTTATGTTAAGCCCCAGGCCAACATCATTCTAAATGTAGAAAAATTGAAGGCATTCTCTCTAAAACCTGGAAAAAGACAGGGATGCCCTCTTTCACCACTTCCACTTAACATAGTTCTTGAAACACTGGCCAAAGCAATTAGATGAAAGAAATTAAAGGGATAAACATAGGAAAAGAAGAACTAAAATTAGCATTATTTGCTTATGATATGGTTCTATACCTAGAAGACCCAAAAAATTCCACTAGAAAATTCTAGAATCAGTAAATGAATTCAGCAATATAGCAGGATATAAAATCAACACCCATAAATCAAATGCTTTTCTGTATATCAGTGACAAATCCTCAGAAAGGGAAATGGGGAAAACTATCTCATTTACAATAGCCTTAAAAAATATTCCATCTCTTAACAAAAGAGATGAAAGATCTATATAATGAAAACTACAGAACCCTCAAGAAAGAAATCAAAGAAGACCTTAGAAGATGGAAAGCTCTACCTTGCTTTTGGAAAGGCAGAATTAATATTATCAAAATGACCATACTACCAAAAGCACTATACAAATTTAACACAATTCCAATCAAAATCCCAATGACATTCTGCATAGAAATAGAAAAAGGAGTCATAAAATTCATCTGGAAATGTAAAAGACTCAGAATAGCTAAAGCAATCCTTAGCAGGAAGAGTGAAGAAGGTGGCATCACTATACTAGACCTTAAAGTATATCACAGAGCAATAGTAACAAAAACAGCATGGTATTGCCACCACAACAGACTGGTAGAACAATGGTACAGGAATAAAAGAACACAGAGACTATCCCATGAAATTCCAATTATCTTATATTAGACAAAGTTGCCAAAAACATACATTGGAGAAAAGATAGCCTCTTCAACAAATGGTGCTGGGAAAACAGGGAATCCATATGCAACTAAATGACAAAAGTCAACATGAAATGGATTAAGGACCTAGAAAAAAAACCAGAGACACTGCATCTCATAGAAGAAAAAGTAAGCCTTAATCTCCATCATGTGAGATGAGGCCCCAACTTGCTTAATTAGACTCCTATAATGTAAGAATTAAAATCAAGAATCAAGAAATGGGATGAATTCAAACTAAAAAGTTTCTTCTCAGCAAAAGAACAATTTGTGAGTTGAACAGAGAGCCTACATCCTGGGAGCAAATTTTTACCCCTCACACATCAGAGTACTAATCTCTAGGGTATGGGAAGAATTCAAAAATCTACACTCCAGGGCTGAGGATGTACCTCAAGTTGTGGCATGCTCACCTAGCATTCGTGAGGCACTGGGTTCGATTCTCAGCACCACATAAAAAACAAAATAAAGATATTGTTTCCACTTAAAAAAAAGCTGAAAAAATATTTTTAAAAAAGCTAAACTCCAAAAAATCCCAAATAAGCCAATCAAAAAATGGGCCAAAAACCTGAACCGACACTTCTCAGAAGAGGATATATAATCAATCAACAAATATATGAAAAAAATATTCATCATCTCTAGCAACTGGAGAAATGCAAATCAAAACTACTCTAAGATTACATCTGACTCCAGTCAGAATGTCAGCTACTATGAATACAAACAACAACAAGTGTGAGTGAGGATGTGGGGGAAAAGGTACACTCATACAGAACTGGTGAGACTGCAAATTGGTGCAGCCAATATGGAAAGCGGTATGGAGATTCCTTGCAAAATTGGGAATGGAACTATCATTTGACCCAGCTATCTCTCTCCTCGGTCTATACCCAAAGAACTTAAAAACAGCACACTTCAGGGACACAAGAGCCCAATTCACAATAGCTAAATGGTGAAAACAACCTAGATGCCCTTCAGTAGATGAATGGATAAAAAACTGTGGCATATATACACAATGGAATATTACTCAGCAATAAAAGAGAATAAAATCATGGTATTTGCAGGTAAATGGATGGAGTTGGAGAATATAATGCTAAGTGAAGTCAGCCAATCCCAAAAAACAAATGCTGAATGTTTCCTCTGATATAAGGAGGAAAAATCATAGGGTAGGGAAGGGGAGCATGGGAGGAATAGATGAACTCTAGATAGGGCAGAGGGATTGGAAGGGAAAGGTGGGGGCTTGGGTTTAGAAATGCTTGTGGCATGTGATGGATATCATTATCCAAAGTACGTGTATCAAGACATGAATTGGTGTGAATAAACTTTGTATACAACCAGACATATGAACAATTTGTGCTCTATATGTATAATATGAACTATGATGCATGCTGCTTTCATATATAAATAAAAAGTTAATAAAAAGGGAAGATTACAGTAAGGAAGTAGCACTATGAAGTATATTACATTAATATTTCAAATCAATCCTACCACTTTCCTCATTGAGTTCACTATTATTTTAATCGATTCTGGTGTTAGCAGTAAAACTATGACTAAATACTCATCTTTGTACTTTGAGGACTAGATCAAGAAGAATAATCTATTAAGTAGACAGACATGTGTAGTGATTATTCATTTGTTGTCATCTGTCTGTTAACGTGATAATTTTTCAGTGGCACTATTTCACTAGCAACTTATTTCTGGCAAGGGTAATTTATGTGCCTTTCACATAGGATCCTCCACTTATAAACCAATAATTTCACCTCCCTTTACTCTCTTTCTCACATATGCAGAGTCAACTGTGGATACGGGAAAATCTACAGAAAACTATCTTTAAATATGGTGACCCTTTGGTTTACTTTCAAACCAGCTTCTACATTCTTAATTGCTTGTTAACAAAGTCCAAGAAGCAGCACTAGAGAGTAACAATCCAAAATTAAATTCTATCACAGGGAAATTATTGTCCCAGTCAGTCAAATATCCATCAGTAAACTGAGTCAGTGATCAGCTAACTTCAATAATAGAAATTATGCTCTTCTTATTTCCAGAAATAGGGCATGAATCATGATATATATGTAGCAATGTCTACATAGGAAGTATATGGAATTCTTTCCTTTACAAGAATTTACATACTGTATTAGAATTGAATTAGGAATGGATGCTTAATCTAAAAATATGAAACAGAAAAAAAGAAAAAAATAATTTCAAGAAGTGATAGACTCTTTCCATAAGGAGATAGAGATCCTGAAGAAAAACGAGTCAGAAATCTTCATAATGAAGGAATCAATCCAACAACTTAAAAACTCAATGGAAAGCATCACCAACATACTAGACCACTTGACAGATGGAGATTCAGGCAATGAAGACCTTGTCCCTCTCTTGAAATGTATTCACTTCTGAGTCTCAGGACTTGGTTTCATGGTAATTGGGTCTCCCTGTGTCTCCAGAGGCTTGGAGGGTAATGCTTCACCCTGGCTAGGGGCAACAATTTACTCTTCACCCAGCCCACCTGTCTCTCCGTGACCCTCCTCCTGCTCCTCACCCACCATGATTCCTCTGGATGCACCTGGACCCTCTCCTCTCTTGTCTCTAGTCCAGGGAAAGGGAGGTAACTGGGTATCATACATTCGACAGCTTGGAATACCTGTTCGGGACTGGACCTCCATAAATGGGATCCTTGTGAATCTGGTATTTTTGAAGAAGCAGACTGGATGAGCCAATTTAGGTGCCAGTGCCAAGAGACAGATGGGTCAAAACACAAAAGGTAAAAAAGTGGGAGAGGAGGTTGAAAATTTACCCTCTCCCTACCAGCATGTGCATATGTCCATGAGAGATGACACTCTGCTTGGTAAAACTGGAGAGTATGTATAGGAAGAAAGCTAAGGAAATTACAATAGAATGGCTATTTTGGATTTGGGACACTGGTGCTGAAGATATACTCATATTAGAGTTAAATGAGGAAGAGCACATTAGTCACAACTTACTCTACATTACAACAATGTACATATGTAGCTGTAAATGAGGAAAATGAGGACACTGCCATCTCTTTATTGTCCTGGCTGATAGCTTCCTGAAATTATGATTGGCACAACATGTTGAGGTCACCCACGGCACCCTGTGATGGAAGTCCATGGAAGAACTCCAAGACACTCTGAGGAAGTTAGGGTGTAGCAGGCCCTTGATGCAGCAATCTGCACTGGTCCTGATAATGAAGCATTCACAGAAGAACTGAAGGACCATTCTCCTAGCATCTATGAGGCAGTGTCATGGAAGCGTGGGGTCATTCCTGATCTGTTGATTGGCATTTGATTTTTCTCAAGCCACACAGGTTCTGGCTGCATGGGATAAACTCAAAAGATGAGGAAGTGAGGGTACAGAGAATATATCTTAGAAGCGAGGAGATCTAAAGGGCGAATGAAAATACCAGAGGTCCAATGAGGAAAAGCAAGAATGATATGCCTTCGTGTTGGAGGGCAATGAAGGTCTTTGTTCTTTCAAAGGATATTTGCGTAGTCTACTCTAGGTTATGGGATGATGTTGCCACCTCTGTGCTGGACATAACCTGAATAAGTACCAACGTTTTATTATTATATTGATGATGTGGCTTTAATATCTGTATCTTTACTCCACCTAGAGACTGCAGCTCACAGAGTTTTGGCACACCTCCAAGACAGATGATGCAGTGTAAATTCCTCCAAGTTGCAAAGACCTGGGGATTCTCTCATGTGTTCAGGGGTTATTTGGTTGTATCCTGCTGTTGCAAATAAAAAGCAAATTTTCCCAATTCCCAGACACAGACCTTTCTGGATGTTGAGATGTTTTCATCTCTGTACTCCATAATTTAGGATTAATGTTAAAGACTTTGTATGTTTCAGTAAAAGCTTGGCCTGGTGGGACTGGGAAATGGAACATCTCAAGTACTTTTCTAAACAAAAAATCATTGTGGAGGAATTACAAGCCTTGGGTATATTAGCCCAAGCACACCCCTATCAATATATTTCCTGCCCTAATTGTTTGAATGGGTCATTAGGAAATATCAAGGCAATAAATGAGTTCAACTTTGGCCTTGGTGACATCCTTGGAAGAGGCAAAGATAATGAAAGACATTGGGGATCAACCACTACACACTGTGCTTTCCTGTGGGAAGAGCAATAATAGACTTTGTATTCCACATGGCATTTACATAGCTTGATAATAGGTTATGGGATGGTTGTGGCAGCTCTGATCTTGTGGACAAAAACACAGGAGCTGCCAGAGGGGATCAATTGAGTCTATTGGACATGGTAATGGCAAAAGGGCCTCACTGATGTGGGTTGCTAGTCCATGGGTAAAGGGACTAGACCAAGACATACAAATAGGGGGAAAAAAACCTACCAGTAGAGAATTTTTCATCTCTGCGTTAGTTTCTCATTTCATTATGGTCTGTAACTACTTCATTGTTGACATACTTTTCTTTGCACAAGGACAACTTGAACAAGAAATATGGTATTGTAAATGTGGTGATGGGACACAGGCTGGTACTATTCTCACATAGATTCATCAGGTTGCTTATGTGTTGCTGAATAATCCAATTTGTATGTATTCACTCCTGTGGCAGTTTCCCCTTAGAGCTAAGGTATTTATGTAACAGACAAATATCATAATAGATGTGCAGAATAAAATGATTCCTGGCTGTACATTGAGGTGCCACTGTCCTCCTCTTCTCCTCTCCCGTGGCATCTTCAGTCAGCCACCTTGGTGTAGAGGGAGCAAATGTGAAAACTAGAGCCACAGCTGCAGCTCATGGACACAGCTGGACAACTGCCCTATGGAACTGAACATAAATGTATCTTTCTTTAAGGAAACCAAATAGCATGACTTCCATTATATGTGGAAATAACTAACTATGACAAAGCTTTTTCTGGGGTCCACTATGTTTGACAGCTTGTGGTGGCTGGGTACAACACGGGTGGAAATGACAAGGATATTTCCTCCCTGTATAGAAAGACACAATGACAATAATACCTCCCTCACCTGGGAAGTTTGGGCTGGCTCCCTTTCCATCAATGTAATTTAACTACTGTCTCCACAGACCCTGACTGGTTGGAGACTGACAGTTGAGCATTTGGACCCCTGTAGCTGACATATGAACAGTTGGCAGTATATTGTGACAGAGATCAACAGACCCCTTTCACTTACTTCTGCATATTTCCAGACATACTGGGGCTTATTCCTGTATTGCCAGCACTGTGTCCCCAACTCTCATCCTTAGCCTGCTCCCTCCCTTTTAATATGTCAATGCAGTGCAGGGGCCAGCAGAGATCATAGCGGGGTGGTGTTGGCAGTGATTCAACAGGCAACAGTGGCACCAGACCAGCACACATCATGTGGCCAGTAGGAGGTCATGTTCCACAGCGGAAGTAGACATTTTGAGAGTCAAGATCCGAATTGCTTCTTTTCCATTTATCTTAGTTGGCAACACATGGAGACTGGGCTCTGGGTTTGGACATGGAGTGACCAGTGAATACAGCAAGAAGCAAACACAAAACCAACAGTCACAAAATCAAACACAGTTTATGCAAACACTTTCCATTACTCTGAGCACTTATAGTTTCACTCCAGAGACCGTTCTCATTGCTCTCTGCTGGTTTCTATGGAGTCTTTGCATCACAGGACAAATCATATTTGAACAGGACCACTAAAGGTGTTACAGTTTTCAATATGAGGTGGCCACAGAATCTCATGCATGAGACAATGCATTAGGATGATTAAATGGAAGATAAGTGTAGGCAGGTGGGTGTTGGCTAGAAGTGAGTCCATTTGAGCATGCCTTTGGGGTTTCTATTTTGTTCCTGGTGAGTTGCTGTCTCTGTGCTTTTTAGGGGATCATGCCTGAGCTGCTTTCTTCCAAAACACTACACTGACATGATGTTTTGCCTCATCTTGGGCCCAGAGTTATGAACACAGCTGACTATGGATTACCTCTGAAGCCAATGGAAATATTTTTTTCCTCCTCTAATCATTCTTATCATCTCTTTGGTCATTATCGAGACAAAAAAAAAAGATTATGGAACAGAAATAGGTACCAACAAATGAGTTGCTGGCAGTGACATGCTGACTATGGGGCTCAGGAACTTGTGGAGACTGGTATTTGGAATAGAAATTTTGAATAGTTTCGAGATGTAAGCTGAAAAGCTTTGAACATTGTAAGCGTAGTATATCGTGTGATTCTCGTGGAAGTTCTGAAGATCAAAATGCTGATAGGACTGTTGATAGGAAAGACTGTGTTCCTGAGGTTGCAAAAAAGGAATATTCTATTGGAAGAGGAACTAGATGGCAGTTATGTTCCATTTACGCAAAGATATTGCCTACGTTGTGCACATTGTGTCACTCTATTAGGGGCTGAATTTAGAGATAATGAACTACTTACTGTGGTGGAGGAAATTACAAGGCATAAGGCATTCATACAGTGGTATGATATTTCTAGCAGGTTGATCCAGGTTTACTGTGATAATGTGGAGCTGAAAGAAGGGTGCAAACTTGAATTTTAGTGGAAATGTTGAAGTAAAACTGGATTTCCAGAAGTTGTGTTTGTTAATGCATTCCTGTGATGCTAAACAAATTACACAGTGGCAATAGGGGAAAATGCTTAAGGGAATTTCAGGAATTGGCAAGATTCTATGTCCAATTCATATTCATATGATATAAAATTAAAATTCCCTTGAGAAGAGGAACCACTAGGAATGGGTTTCACCATGCTCAGTCAATCAGACCCTCAAAGGCTGCCACAGCCATGGTTTCAAAAGACTTAGCTACTGCTTCAGATGGAGATATACCCTGGCTTCAACCACTTGGTGCTGGCTCTGCAGGAATGCAGGATGCTGTCCTGAGGTGGTCATGAAGGCTTCCAACAAGATTTCAAAGGAAGGCCTAGCAGGTCAAAGTATAATGGAGCTAGAATCCCTGTAGATAGTCCCTGAGAAGGTAATTCGTGCAGCTGTGAGAAGAAAGCTGAAGCTTCAGAAGAGAATCCTTGGATTAAAAGATGCTGGTCATGTGCAATATATGTCAGGTAATGTTACTAGCTGAGCACAGAGCTAGCCTATGTGAGAGGCCAAGGGTCAAGGCTGCCCAAGTCTTCGGAGCCCACTGTGACAACATGTGCTCCAGATGCTGAGCATGGGGATAGAGGACTTGTTGGCCCAGCTGGGTTTTTGTCTTGACTTCTATCCTTTTCTTCTTTCTATGTGCCCATCTCTCCCTTTTGTAATTGAAATATTTATTCTGTTCTACTATACATGGATATACATAAGTTGATTTTGACTCCTACCCAAGACACAACTAAGAGTTTGACTTCAGTCCCAAAGGAGACTTTGGACTTGGGCTTCAACTTTTGGGCAAGGCCAAAACAGTTGAGAATTGGGAATCTCCTGGAGAGTCACTGAATGTATTTTCCATGATAAAATGTTTGTAGTGTTTTGGAGACCAGGGGTCCTGTTAGTTATTGAGATTAGGTGTATTTCAAAAGCTCAAGTGAGGCCTTCAAAATGCTAAGAGGTAAAATTGTTAGATGATGACATTGCTGCCATAATGCATAAGTAAATCCACTGGGTGAATTAATAATTTAAAACAACTACTGTAGTTGGTCGTAAATGAGGAAGATGGGGCATGGCTGGAAGAAGTAGGTCACTTGGGGCATGTCCTTGGAGATTATATTTTGTTACTTGTTCCTCTATTCTTTCTACTTCATAGTTGTCATAAATTGAGAAACTTCCTGCAAAATGCCCTTCTTCTAGGATGTTCTGCCTTACCACAGACCCAGAGAAATGGTTGCTCATGGCATGAGACCTCTGAAATGTGAGGAGTTCTGCATCACTTTGGGCCCAGAGCAATGCACTCAGCCAAATATGAACACAGTACTTTGAGAAATGTGGTGCTAGGCAACAGCAAGAATATTGGATCCTGAGCTGGGGATACAGCTTAGTTGGTAGAGGGCTTGCGTTACATGCACAAGGCCCTGGGTTCAATACCCAGAACCACCAAAAAATAAAAATATATATTCATATGGTTCAGAAAGAATACTATGTACATACACTGGTTAGAATAAAAGGGAATTCACCCTAATAAAAAAGTACATATTTTGCTGAAGTTAGTATCAAAGAGTCAGGCACCATTACTGACTCCATAATCCTGCTGGACAGTTCCAGGAACTAAATTTCTAGTATGCTGGGAAATCATGGAAGAAAAACTACCAGAGCTATTCTGGGGCAATTTATGGCCATTTGGAGTAGGTAATTGATGACCCTACATGACTACTTCAAGCACAATCCATACAGATATATAAAGTCATGTAGTATGAATGTTTAAATAACCAATTGAAAAACAGCCCCAGAATAACCCGGAAGAGGTAAACATAATTTTGTGGTACATGTGGGGAAAAAAAGCACAGCAGTGTCCCACAGAACTCTAAGCTCAGACCAGCAGTGGAAATTTGGCCTTGTTCCTTACCCTGGGGACCTTTTCTTTTTTTTTTTTTTTTTTTTGTTGACAAAACTGGCGTAGCCCAAACTCTTTCTTCATCATGCATTCCAGTCACACATCATGAGAGATGAACTCAACAGTGGGATTTGTTCTCCTCAGGAGCTGGTGACCCATCTCAACTCCTTTGGTCATTTTGGTGGTATCCTGTCAGACTGCACCTGGTGATCTGAATGGGCGGTTTTCTCGGCATGGTCACCGGTCATGATGCCTGGCCCTTTTGGCCATCAGGCACCCATCCATCTGACATGCAGTGCTCCCGCTCCTTGGCAGGATCACGCTGCTGCTCCAGCAATACCATCAGCCCTGCCTGCAGGGACGCCCAACAAGATACCTCTCCTCGAGTGCCAGGCTCTGCAGACTGCCACAGAGGCCCTCTCCTACAGGTGATGCCTTCCCCTCTGGGGATCCTGCCACCAGGATCATGGAGGTCCCCACTCTGAAAAAGCTGGTGCTTTCATCCACCAACTCACATGGGATTGTACCATCCCAATTGTAAGTCCTTCCTCCTCTTTAGAGATTAGTCTTCCCACCATTAAATCTTGAAGTCCATTGAGTAATGAAGCCCATGATACCCGATCAACTGCCTGTTCCTCAGAGGAAGAAGAGCTGATAGTCCAAGTGCAGCATGAAAAATCAGTTGTCCTCCAGGAGGCAGAGGAGGGTCCCCAAAGGAGGATACGGAAATGGCTGCCTTGACAAAAGGGTTAGAAACACCAGCAGAGTCTCCCCCTGGAGACTACTCAGGGAGACCTCAGTGTCCTGGGGCCCAGTCTTGAGCTCTGGGAGGGAAGCACCTTTCAAAGAGGACACAAGTACCTCTCAAGAATTTCTCTGTGGTACCTACCATCTGCAGCTCCCACAGACTTGCAGCAGGAGTGCTGACCATGGCTCAGGCTGTTGCAGAAGCTGCACTGCTCCAGGAGAAGACCTGGGCAGCTTCTCACATTGAGAGAATAGGCCAATGAAAGGCTGGACAAACACCATCTGCCTGTTTCTCCAGTCTCCCAGGGCTCAACCAAGGAGTTGCAGGGCCAAAAACATTCCTGTGGTCCATCAGAAAGCTGTCCTCTACCCAGAGCTCATGCCTGGAGACTCATGAAGAGAAAGAAACCCATGCCAAAGGCCCTGCTGTTGGTCCTACCCTGGCATGGAGTTTGGCTGCCCTCAGCTGCCTAGAAGACTCTTCTGTGTCTAGAGTAAGACGTAGGCACACGGCTGAGGGAGGTTCCAGAAAGAATAGTGATCACATACGATCACAGATGAAGAAGAAATATTGTACAAAAGAAAAAGGACATAAAGATGGACTGATGAAAACAAACATTATTTTTCTTGATTCCTGGGGGATTTTTAGTGCTTTCTTAAATTTTGTGTCCAAGGCATGTTCACTTTACCATAACTTGAGGAAGTGTCTCACCATTCAATGTGAATAACTGCACATTAACCTATATTCAATAGGGTCCCCCCACCTCCTATCTCCATCCTTAGCTATCCAGAGTTTGGCTCAATATTTTGAGATAATTAACTTCTAAACCTTTTCTTGGAGGAAGACAGGAGATCTGAGACTAGCAATTGTTGCTATGCAGACACCCAGAAAATTTCCTGCTTTTATCCTTACATGGGATGCTTTTTATTAATACGCAAGTATTTTCAATTCCTGCATTTTTCAATCCCCAGTTCCAAAAAAATAAACAAACAAAATAGGATAAAATAAAGACATTTTAATGACAAAACAACTCAGGAGTTAACTAAGAGACCCTCACTATGATAATTAAAAAACAAAAAAACTTCAGAAGTATAGTGATCAGATAAGGAAAATCACAGATAAATAAAGAAATATTGTGCAAAGGAAAAAAATATTGTACAATGTCAATTGACTTCATTTAGGGCTTTCTCTACTGCTTCGTAGGTTTCAGTTTTGTGAGGGTTCATGAAGTCAGTTATCAACTATCTCTCCTGGCATCCAAAATTGTGTTCTTCTCTTCTATCATCAAAGCCCTCATGAATTTCTAATTCTTCAAATTTCTTTTCCTAATGCAAATTAAAACTGCACTGAGATTTCACCTCACTCCAGTCAGAATGGCAATTATCAAGAATATAGGGGCTGGGGTTGGGGCTCAGTGTTAGAGTGTTTGCCTAGCATGTCCGATGCCCTGGATTCAGTCCTCAGCACCACATAAAACAATAAATAAATAAAATAAAGTTTTTTTTCAAAGACTATGAAAAGACAAATTGCATTAAAAAAAGAATAAAGTGACAAAATTGTTGGTAAGAAAATGGGAAAAAGGGTACACTCATACATTGCTTATGGGACTGCAAATTGGTGCAACTACACTGAACCAATTGAAGATTCCTTAAAAAACTAGGAATGGAAACACCTTTTGACCCAGTTATCCCACTCCTTACTATATATCCACAAGATAAAGTCAGTATACTACAGTGACAAAGATACATCACAATAGAAGACACAGAAGCTCAATTCACAATAGCTAAGCTATGGAACCAACCTAGGTACCCATTAACAGATGAATGGATAAAGAAAATGTGGTATCTATACACAATGGAATATTACTCAGCCACAAATAAGAATGACTTTATGACATATACAGGTAAATGAGTGGATCTGGAGACTATCATTCTAAGTGAAATAAGCCAATCCCCAAAAAACACAGGTTGAAGGTTCTCCCTAATGTGTGGATGCTGACACAATGGGTAGGTTGAGCTGGTTGGTAAAAGTTCAATGGATTAGACAAATGAGAATGAAAGGCAGGGAGAGGGGATAGGAATTGGAAAGACAGTGGAATGAATCTGACATAACTTTCCTTTGTACATGTGTGAATACATCACAGTGAGACTCAACATCATGTACATCCACAAGAATGGGATTAAAATATGATATATTCCGTGTTTATATAAATATATCAAAATTCTACTGCCATGTATGGCTAAAAAGAACAAATTAAAAAAATTTTAAACAGAGAAAGAAAAAAATTTCTTTTCCTAGCATGTTAAAGGAGTTTTGGTTGCATGTGGAGATTTTCCCAGTCTGCCATATTTCACTTTTAGTCCATCTCCTGTGACTGTATCTTTACCAGAGATTTCCCCAGCAGATTTTCCCTTTCATCTCAACCCTCAGAACTAAGTCACACTCCCAATCTCAAACTGACTCAAACGAGGAGAACACACTGTCGTGCTGCTTTGAGGTGGTGTGAATGTTTGAGACCCAACACAGCAGTCCCTTCTGAGGTTTGGATGTGGTTGTCCTCCTAGGTCCATGGGTTGGGATCCTCAAGGGGGGAGGATTGAGAAGGGGTGGATCCTGTAAGAGGTGAGGCCAAGTGGGAGGCCTAAGGTCATTGGGAGAGTGACCTCAGAAGGACACTCTGAGCACAGAAAATCCCTGGTTTCTGTCTGATGATGTGATTTTTTTCTTCACCATCTCACATCAAATCACAGGATGTGGCAGAGCCAAGAGGGCCCTGACAAAAGCCATGTCTTTGAACTTCCAAAACTATGAACTAAATAAAACTCTTTTTTTAAAAGAACTTAGACTGCCTCGGGTATTCCATTATAGCCATGCAAAAGTGACTATTTAGTCACCTTCAAAAACCTTAATCAGGGCTTAGAGAGTCAAACTCCAAACCACTACTCAAATGAGGAAGTCACCTCGAAAAGACATTGGTCATGTCTCTTAAAGGTTTCTATCTTTAGCAATGGCTGTGGTTGTTTGACTGAGGGATAATCTATTTCACAAATACAAGATATGGAGAACATACTTATGCATAAATGGTGAAGTGATAAAGGCAAAATGAAACTGAGATAAGAACAGGAGTAGGGGGGAAAGGAAAGTTAAAGTCTGTGTTTATACTGTCTGATTTGCAATGGGCTAACCAGGAAGAGTGACCCTTTCCTTTTGTGTGAAGAGGCATATTAAATGTCAAGAAGCTAAAAGACAGCATGAAGGTAGCTCTCAAGCTAAAGACTAAATCAAATTATTTCAAGGCCTGTTCTCTTAAGGTCATGTTGATATAACAATGACCAAATTGCTCTAGGATAAAAGTTTGGCCTGTTTGGTTTACTGTGGTCTTGTATTTACACCTAAGACACTCATTTGGAAATCCTAGTTCTATTCTGCAAGACGGTAAAACAGCTTCTGAAAACTTTAATCAAGTGATGTTTGAGTCTGAAATTAAAATTGGACACGGTCATAATTTGGCTTAATCTGTGATATTAAAGAGAATATCAATTGACTAAATAGAATAAAGGTCATGAACACTGTGATTGAGGAGGAAAGAATTAGAGACAATGAGCCCCCTGCCATGCCAACCAACCCCCTTGTAGTACTGGGTGCTAAATCCAGGGGCTTTTGCATGCTAGGCAAGCACTCTACTACTGAGCTGCATCCCCAGCTAGAAAACTCATTTTTTCCACTTTGCTTTACAGGGTTTGTTGAGAGTACTGAAAGTACTTTTACAATTTTATCCCTTTATTTTCTTTTTTTGGGGAAACATTTAAAAGTCGACACAGAAAAATTCTACTTATTATTACATATACTGAGATGTTTGAATATATGTACTCAGTTTATCAATTTTTGAGTTGTGAACATTCATTAAATGTACTCTTTAAAAAATACTTATCTTTTAGTTGTAGTTGGACACAATACTATTATTTCATTTATTTTTATGTGGTGCTGAGGATCAAACCCAAGACCTTGCACTTGCTAGGTGCGTGCTCTAAGGCTAAGCCACAACCCCAGCCACATTAAATGTTCTCGTTTTTTTAAAGGGAGAGTGACAGAGGGAGAGAGAGAGAGAGAGAGAATGTTTTTTAATATTTAATTATTCGTTATTGGCGAACACACTTGTTTGTTTGTAAGTGGTGCTGAGAATCGAATCCAGGCCGCAGGCATGCCAGGCGAGCGCACTACCACTTGAGCCACATCACAGCCCCTAAATGTACTCTTAAATGAATATGTTGGCATAGATTTGGAGTGTAAGTATCTGAATTTATCTAAAATTATTATTTGAATTTGGCATTCATGCAGAATGCCAGAAAGTCACTAGCCACTTGGAACATCCAAAGATACTGAGCCACAAACTTTTGAAAAATTAAGATATATAAAGTCATGGACTACTTTTATAGAAAATTGAACAATTGATTGATTTAAATTCTATGTGTTTATTTTTTAGTTGTAGTTGGACACAATACCTTTATTTTATTCAATTATTTTTCTGTGGTGCTGAGGATCGAACCCAGGGCCTCACAGGTGCTAGGCAAGTGCTCCACTACTGAGCCAAAACTGCAGCCTTACCTTGAAAGTACACAAAAATAAATAGTGCAAGTACTTTAGTGCTTTTTGTCTGTGTTGTCCTGTCGGATACATTGATGAGACAATTGACTTTCCTGTCCATGCCACAATTTTAAATGTATTACGTATGTGGGAAAGATAACAAGTATCTAAATACGACTTCCTTTTCCAGAAAAGGTCTTGAGTTTAGACAGAGCTGTAGAAGCTGAGTGTGGCGTGCTCTGATCACGAGTAGAGGTCCAGTCTTCAGGGAGATGGTCTAATTGGGCTTGTGTGGTGATTAAGGGGCAGACAGCTCTGGCTTTGGAGGACAGAATTTCCCTGGCCCTCGCCACAGCCCCTTCTATCTCCTTCAGCAATTGTCAATATTTGGTCCCTAACACAACCACACCTAGAATAACCATGTTGGAATGTTAAAACTGGCATCGGTGGTGCCAAGCCTCTCCTTTTTCCAGACAACAATTCTCTGGCTAAAGGGAGTCTCACCTTCCACATCACCACCTCTGACACCAACCAACCAAGTGCAAAAGCTGTGCCTAGAAGGACTGCTCCCATTCGGGTTTTATGGCACAGGAGTGCACATGCATACCTATGAGACTGAGCAATTTCTGGAGGCTGTGCCGTGCCCTTCCAAGTACCCAAAACTGGCAGCTTGGAACTCTGAGTGTAACACAGCTGGGCTGGTCATATTTGCCAAGTTTTCCTTCAGAATTAAAACTCAGCACTTCAGTGATCATCTCTTGAGAAGGGGTTCCTAAAAGTTCTGAAAGTTTTAGACAATGACTTGGCATCTCTCCTTCCAGAAGACCAGTTCTGAAGATCAAGGCATCTCCTAGGTGCCATTTCTGCATAGCAGCAAGCTGACCCTGGCTGACTGCAACCTGTTGCCAAAACTGTTGAGATTAGGAGGACTCTTTAAGATGCACTGAGTGTATTCCTCACAATGAGATGGACCATAACCTTTTTTATGGCGTAGCATGTGGTGGTTTGGAGATGAGGTGCGCCTGAAAAACTCATTGGAGTTAATGGAGGAATGTTCAGAGGTGAATGATGTGATTATGAGCATGGTGACCTAATCAATCAATAAATCCTTTGGGTGGATTAATAATTAGAAAGGACCACTGTACTGGGTTATAACTGTGGTTAGGTGGGGCATGGCTGGAAGATGGAGGACACTAGTAGCATGCCCTTGGAGATAACATTTTGCCATTTGCTCCTTCTTACTCTCTGCTTTATGGTTGCCAATGGGTAAGCAGCTGTCCTTCAAAATGTCCTTGTGCCCCAATTTTCTGCTCCACCTCTGGCCCAAGGCAATGGAGCTGGCTGCCCATGGACTGACACCTCTGAGACATGAAACGTTCTGCGTCACCTTAGCCCCAAAGCAATGCAGTCAGCCAAACACGGACTGAGATCTCTGGAAAATGCAATGGTAGGCAACAGGAAGAACACTGCACACCCTCAATGTGGTGGAGAGAAAAGGATGTGTTTATGCTTTGGTCAGGATGAGAGGGAACTGCTCCCAAACAAAATATACATATTTTACCTGAAGTAATATAGGAGTCAGGCACCATTACTGGCTCAAGGATCCTGTGGGACAGTTCCAGGGACAACTGTATTGGTTTTCCAAATTGATAGTATGGTGGGAACTATAGCTGTAGTTTTCTGAAGGCAACTGATGGTGGTTTGACTCTGGATGGCTACAGTCATGTCCAGTAGAACCGTGGAGATATTTTTGGAGCCAAGTAGAATGACTGCCTATGTAACCCAAAGGAAAGCAGCCTCCGAATGACCCTCTGGAGGGTGAGAATAACTGTGTGGTGGGTGTGGGAGAAGAAGCAGCGCAGAGTCAGGAGGAGCCTGAGCTCAGACCAAGTGGGGGTGGGGGTCTCTTCACCCTGGAGCCTTCCTTTGACCAACCGTCTTGGCTCAAGTCCTTTGTGCGTCATGCATTCCAGCCACACGTCACAAAGGCTAAACTCCAGTTCAGCCTTTGGTCGAAGGAGGAGCTGGCTTCTCAGCCAAGCTGGTCTGTGCTGACTAGCATTGGACTAGTGTGGGACTTCTGCCTAGTGACGAGCCCCAGGTGCCCTCCATGGGCAGTCTTCTGACCAAGTGCGGTCGCAGGCCACTCTGCAGGGCCCTCTTGGACCGTCAGACTCATCTCCGCCTCGCCCGGGAGACTCCCTCTCCTCACAGGGACCACCCCGCTGCACCTGCCTCTCCCCTCAGCCCTGCCAGCAGGCATTTCCTCCAGGATCCCAGACCTCGGGGCCTCCTGCTGCTGGCAGGGACAGAGGTCCACTCCTCTGTCGGGGGATCCTGCTGCCGGTGGCCTGGGGGCCGTTCCCCAAAAAGCCAGTGCTATCGCGGAAGAACTTGAGCATGTTTGGGACCCTTGACAGCAGTAAGGGTCCCCCCACCTGGCCGCAGGCCACTCCTCCTGCCTTCAGTTCCTCAGCTCATCCACCAAGCTGAGGGGCCCATGACACCTGCTCGCTGCCCTCTTGGTGCGTCTAAGGGAGCTGAGCTCAGGGCCCAGGAACAGCGAGAAAAAAGAAAGATCCACCAGGAGGAGGAGCAGGAGAAGGAGAAGGAGAAGGAGGAGGAAGAGAAAAAGGAGGAGGAGGAGGGGGGGGAGTTGGAGAAGCTGAAGGAGAAGAAGGACGAGAAGGGGGATGAGAAGGAGGAGGAGGAGGAGGAGGAGGAGGAGGAGGAGGAGGAGGAGAAGGAGAAGGAGAAGAAGGAGGAGGAGGAGAAGAAAGAGGAGGAGAAGAAGAAGGAGGAGGACACTCGGGGAGACCTCAGTGCCCTGGAGGGAGAGAGTGTTCCAGAGAGGGTCCAGATGTCTCTCAGGAAGCTGTCATATGGGAGCCCCGCCACCTGTAGCTCCCAGGACCCTGCTCACGGAGTGCTCCTCCTGCTTCAGGCCCAGGGCCACTCATTGCTCCACACGTGGGCCCAGGAGCATGTAGGTGAACTGGATCTGCCTGTCTCTCCAGCCTCCCAAGATGCCATCCAGGGAGAGCAGGGCCTAAAGCCGACCTGTGTTCTATCCCAGAGTTGGCCCTCACTAACTGCTGCCTCCAGGAGGCCAAGTAAAAGAAAACGGCTCATGCCAGTGGCCCTGCCATCACTGATTTCCTGGCATCAGGATGGGCTGCCCCCACCTGCAAAGCGGCCACTTTTATGTACAAAAGGCACCCTGAGGAGGGTTCAGAGTGCCAGAAGTAACAACGTGGAGCCTGAGGCAGAGGTCGCCCAGGGCGGAAGAGAGGCTCTGGAGGACTGCACCACCACTGTCCATTCATCCTCCCCACCTGCAGGCCCTCCCTGGAATGCAGGCCCCCTCCCCCCACCCACTGACCCCTCCCCCATCCCAACCAACCTTGCCAGCAGGCAGATGGAATTCCAGCCTGCTGGGCCCCTGAACCTATCCATCCCTCCACCTCCTCCCTCATCTAATATTCCTCTGCCTCTTCCCAGGAAACCTCCTTCTCCCTTCAGCCCCAGTCCCCATGTTGGAGTTACCCCTAATGTGTTTCACCTTCCCACACCTCTTACCCAGGTCCCTTTCCCATCCAATCCTACCTCTTCCAGAACGGAATCCCCAACCCCCATGTGTATTGATCCTCCTCCTCCTTTTGATCCTCCTCCTCCTCCAATTCCTCCTCCTCCACCTCCCCCTCCTCCAGCACAACCACCTTCTCCCCTTCCTTCTTCTTTTCTTCCTCCTCCCCCTCCTCCTCCTCCTCATCTACCATCTGCTTTTCCTCTGCCTCCTTTTTCTCCTAATCCTCCATTTCCTCTTCCTCCTCCATCTCCTCTTCCTTCTCTTCCTCTTCCTCCTCCTCCTCATCGTCCTCCTCCTCCTCGTCTTCCTCCTCCTCCTTCTGTTCCTCCTTCTCCTCCTTTTCTTTCTCCTCCTCCTTTTCCTCTTCCTTCTCCTCCTCTTCCTCCTCCTTTTCCTCCTCCTCCTTCTCCATTTCCTCTTCCTCCTCCTCCCATTCCTCCTCCTCCTACTCCTTTTCGTGCTCCTCCTCCTCTTCCTCCTCCTAATGTTCCCTCTACTTTGACTGCTCCTCCTGCTGCTCCTCTTCCTTCTCCTCCTCATTCTTTCCCAAGACCCACTCCTGTCCCTTCCACCCGCAACCCCAATACCCAGGGCCAGCACTCCGTCCCTCCAACCCTCACAGCCATGTCATCGGCTCACCTTTCCCAGCATCCTGCTGTGCTGCCTGAGGACATGGCCATGGACACTACCCCCCCTTCCATGGCGGTCATTTTCCCATCTTCTTCGTCCAGTGACAGCTCTGGCCCACACCGCAGTGTCCATGGCCGTAGGCAGCACAGGCAGCCAGCAAAGGGACCAGTCTTCCCCGGCCTCCCAACCCTTCAGTTCTCCCAACCCAACCCCTATCTGTCCCATTCCATTGTTCCACCACCCACCCCTCAGCCTGCATCAGGGAACCCTGCTGGACAACAAAGAGCCTCTCTTCCCAATGTCCCCATTGTTACCATGCTGCCAGTGAAGGTCCACTCACCGGCCTCCACCCTGGCACAGAAGACCTCTGCACCACCAACCTCCCAGGCTGCCAGTGAAGAGCCCATGGATACGACCCCTCCTTTGAAGGCTGTCATGTTCTACTCACCTCCTGCCTGCCAAGTTCTTAGTCTGACTCAATTTGGTAAGCATGGCAGACACCTCCACAGCTATTTCTATATTGTAGGCCTGGTGCCACATATTTGGGGTTTGATTTCTGCTTGCTATTTCTTCCCAATGTTACTTTGGAGGTAAAATGTGCTTTGCAAATGTTGGCTTTTGACATAATAGCTGAAGACTCAATCACCAATGAAGCAGTATATGTGTGTATATGCACACACACACACACACACACACACACACACATACACACCAGAAATGCCACAGTCTTTGTCTCTAAATTTTAGAAGTAGGCAAATTTGAAAATTTTCTAGAAATATAAAGGAGACTAAAGAGATGTGATAAGTGTATGAACTGTGGGAGCCTGGACTTAAATCCAGCATGGAGGATGACAACAGGACAACTAACAAATTGGGCTGTAGAATGGAGGAATGTATTGTGTCAATGTTAGTTTCCTGAATGTAGGAATTTTTCAGGGTTATGGGAGAGAATGTGCTATCCTGGACAATTCACAGCAGAGTAAAGGCATTAAGTGTCCAGGGGTGTGAGACACAAATACTCCTCTCAAACTGTTTAGAAAGGTTGAATTAGGGAAAGAGGCAAGATAAAGGACATGTGGCAAAATGTGAAAAGTCTGTGACTCCTCCTAGACATTCCAAATAACTCTCATGGAGAGGCAGGAAATAAAGTTTGTCCAGGCAATTTCAGTCGTCTTGTCTCCCCCACTAGGAAGAAAAGTTTTGCATTCATTTGCAAATACACTGACTTCAATATTTCACATGTGTATATGAATATTTCAACTATTATAATATAGATCTCTCTCCCTCATTGATGGCATGTTAAAATCTTTAAAAGCTGTTTGCTCAACAAGATTGGTCAACAAGATTTGTTAGATCATTTAGAAAGGCCATATCGGGATTCTCTTAACAGTCTTATGACATTTCTAAAGTTTAAAAATCCTGCAGAATAAAAAAACATCTAAAATTAAAATAAAGAGTAAGTAACTGTGGATTTGAACTAAAGTAAGAATGAATGAAAGTAGAATTGGGCTTTACAGGAGGAAATGTGACCGGTCCAGAAACAGGGCAGCAATGAAGTTATGTAAGTTGTCAAGAGTTGGATAGCACCATGACTTTGACCATGAGACTGTTCCATGATGCGTGCCCTAATGAGAAGCCTGAGGTGCCCGTTTCCATGACTCTGTACACTATGCTTTGCTTTGCTTCACATTCTCTATATTGAAGAACCTGGAGTAGAGCAGCTTTCTATTTCTCAAAAACATTCCATTTAATTTCAACTGGAGGAAGACCTTTCTAACATGTGGGACATGAGTAGTCACATTGGGTTGGCCTTCTGATCCTCAGGTGGGGTGTTTGTTGTCAAATATAGCAGTTGTCCTTGGAGAGGATCAGTATTCAGGGTCAGGACCAAGCAGCAGAGAACTCAGCCCATCACAGATTGAAAGTAGAGCACTGCAGCACCAAGGGAATAAGGACGCTGCTCTTTTACATCCACTCTCCAACAGTTTTCATTTATAATCAGAATACTTAAGTAGGATTGATTGTTCTTCCAATGGTAATGTCCAGTTCTTTGTTCTCTCAAGAGCCATGCGTACCAATTGTAGCATAAAATATTTTGCTTAGAAATACTATTCTATTACATTGAGCCTTTATAGTGTCATACACCCTGTGCAAAACATCACATCATTTCATGTCAATTTCACAATTCTCTGAACTAGATATTATGATTTCCAGTTTACAGGTTCATAAAATGAGCTTTACTGAGGGAAGCTTCATTACTTTTCTTTCAAAGACACTCAGTGGTAAGAGAGAGCAGAGGTGATTTCAAATCTGATTCCAAATCCATAATGATTAACCTGTATACTCGACAAACTTTACAACATGGACTTGCTAACAAGAGGTTTATAAACTGCTTTATCAAGAGTTTGTAATTAGGCATTCAAAATATGCTACCAATATTGGGTAACCATGTGTGCCAACTACCTTGTAGGACCGTGACAATGAAATAACTTGTTGAAATTAATCATGGAATAAATATAGAGCAAAAAATGCAAAGAAGAGATATTTTCACCGACTATTTAAAATTAGTATGAAAAGTACATTTTAAAAGGAACTAAGAAATTGTAATAATATTCAAAATGCAATAATCCAGTCCTATTTGAGCTTAGTAAAAAACTATATCAACACTTTTTTTCCAAATCCTATGACTTCTCTGAGGATACTTTTAAATTTATTATTGTGAATGTTTTTCAAACCATAGCTCCATTAGGCGTCAGATATTTCACAATATCTGATTTCCTCTTAAACACTAACCCTGTGCCTTCCATTTCTGATTTCATCTTCAGCTCTCACCCTGTCCCTTCATTGAAAGGAAGTTCAGTGAAGTTCAATTCCCCCCAAATTACTAAAAAATATCAAATTCAATTTTTTTAAAGGTCTGAAAGAAACAAGAGTTTAATAAGATGCCGACCTTGGTTTCTGTTCCTCTCATCATTTCCTTGAAGTATCTTAACTCAGCTAACCACTTTTAATTAGGCAAAGGTTTCTAGAATTTTGTTGATACTTGCCCTCAATTAGCTTTGAACTATGGATAAATATACCTGAGCAGCTAGCTATGACAGAGGGCAAGATGGAAGCACCCAACAGAGAATAATATGAACCAATGTTCTTGTTCCTGGAAGTGTCTTACTCTGATTTTTCTACTCCTTCTCATTTCCAGGCCCCACCTCCTTTGCCATAGGAATGAACTCACCACCTTGACTGGCCCATCAGGGAACTCAAACTTCCCCAAAGTAACAAAGGATTCAAGGTGGAGACTTGTTCCATATGGAGACCACCCAAGCCCTGCAGTGGCTGACTGCTATGAAAGAGAAATGTCTCTCCATCTGACATCAAGAACTAAACAAGCCAGATATATATGCCAAATGTCTTCTTTGATAAAAGGAGGTCATCAAAGAACACAACAGGAAGGAAGGGCATAAGAATAATATCACCATTAAATAGGGATGAGAGGCGGGAGGGAAAGGGAGAGAGAAGGGAAATTGCATGGAAATGGAAGGAGACCCTCATTGTTATACAAAACAAGGAGGAAGTGAGGGGAAAGGGAAAAAAACAAGGGAAATGAATTACATTAGATGGGTTAGAGAAGATGGGAGGGGAGGAAAGGGGGGATAGTAGAGGATAGGAAAGGCAACCCATATAATCCCTTGGTGCATGGATGGCAAGTGCTCATAAATGGAGTGAACATGGTTCAGGAAGATGATACCTTCAGTACAGGCTGTCATCCTGCTTCATGAGCACCAAGTGAAAATGCCATTGCCTAGTCTCTGCACATTTGGGGAGGAAAGGGAATTTTGTATTGTCATTCTCTAAATGAATACATTACCTTGCCAAATTGTCTGACCACCTTGTTTACTTTTGATCAAGGATCTCAGGAAACTAATGATATAGAAAAGAATTGTTTAATAGCTGCTACTATCCCTATATTCCTTGTGATGATACACCTCCTATGCTAGTATGTGGCTTTCACCTGCAGTGTCTTAGGCATATCTGTTCTTGAACAATATATCTGGTGCTGCAGAAAGGGAAACAAGGAGACTGTTAATGCCCTGGGGTGCAACTCAGTGGTAGCACCTGCCTGCCTTGCACAAGGCCCAGGTTTCAGTTCCCAGCCCTATAAAATAGAATGTTATGCTTATAGTAGACTAAGAACTTGAAAATAGATTTTCAAAGAGTAGATTGAAGTATGATCAGAGTCAATCACTCACCCCTGCCCACCCCAACTTCATTCTTCAACTGTGCCCATTCTTCAACTGCGAAATGTGTAATATGTATATGCTTTTTTTTTTCAGGGCTGGGGATAGAACCCAAGTCCTCGTGCAAGCTAGGCAAGCACTCTGTCACTGAGCTACATCCCCTGCCCTGTACGTACTTTTATTATCAAGCATTCTCCACATCTGTGCTACCTAATTCTAGGAAATATTTTCCACTTCTTTGCTTCACATGATCTCAGAGAGTCTATCAAGAGTAAACAAAACTTAAGTTTCAGTAGGTGAGGGCTTGGTAGACTTGGGCATATAATTCTTGAAGTCTCCATGGAAACAACAGTTCCCAACTCTTTGCAGACATGGGATCATTCTGCAGTCCCACTTCTTGCCTGGGGAGACCATAAACAAGAACATGGTTCCTAAGCTATAGACCTCAATGTGGTTCTGTTACAAAACACAGAGACTTGATTGGAATTTGTCTTGGCACAGTAGCTCCAAGCTTGAAAGAAATACACCAAAAGGAGATTTTAGATCTTGCAGCATTATTTCATCTCATTTTTATGATTTCTCTGTGATTTTGCAATCTTAGAGCATCTGAATAAGAGGTGGTAACAGTCAGGGTTATAGATTTCCTGCTGGCATTGTTACAAATTATGAAGATGGAATAACAATAGAGGCTAATACAATATAGCCTAGAATTGTAACATTTTTAAAAATACCATACTGTAAACATTTCGGTCAGGCCCCAAAGGAAAATTGTTTAATATGGTTTGGGTTTCAATTTGAGATGTCACATTGATGGACTGATATGGGTGGGAGGTTTGGGACTGAGGGTTATTTTGTTATTTAGTAATAAATGAGATTACTTCATCACAAAAAAAAATTACAGCATTTCTTTTTAATATTTGGCTTAGAAAAAAATTGGTGCTCCCCAACAGAATACCAAGTCCAATTTCTCATGCTTTTGTAAAGATTGTTTTTTATTTTTTCATTTGTTTTCAGACAGAAAGGAGACTGTTCTGAGCTGCTGCCCACATAGAATCTGAGTGCTTTTTGTCCTCATATGGAGTATTGTTTTCCTCTCGGTGACATATGCAATGATCAATTGAATTGGCTACTGAGACATGAAGCGATTTATGAGGTCTCCTGAACCATTTGCTCTGAGGACACACCATGTTTTCTTGCAGATTCAGAAAGTGCCCAGAATTCCACAAAAAATGTTTTGAAACCAGGCACCTTCATTTAAGCAGCACTACCTAGTCACCAAGCTGTGTCACCTCTTGCCATTTAAAATGAACAGATGTTATTTTTGCTCCGAAGTTGATTGCAAAACATCTATTTTTTTTAGCTCTTCTTTGCCAGTTAAAATCACGTGAACAACAATACCTGAGCTATGTTCCTGAGTGCCAGAAATATTTGTTTTCCAATTCAAGCATGTAAAGATCTCAGAAGGTGAAGGATTTAGTCTGGCAGCATTGAAAGAATGTACTGAAAGGAGGGCCAGAGTTTCTAGGTGTTGGTCACTAAGAGCCACCTTGTTGGGGCCACTCTGCTTTCTCTGCAGTTAGAGAAGGCAGCTGTAAAAGGGTAATGGAAGTATCGTAGTTTCTGAGTGACAGATCAGTATATATAAAAATTTTAACCAGGTAACTCCCTGCTCCTGAATTCTGCCATGCAACCAGACCTGACAGTGAGCCGAACATACAGTGGTTCCATCTGGCTACAGGACCCGCTGCACAAGGAACTCATGACAGAGTCCTCCCTCTTCAACCCTTTGTCGGACATCAAAGTCAAAGTGCAGAGCTCATTCATGGTTTCTCTGGGAGTGTCTGAGAGAGCCGAGTGCCATGGCAAGAATCACTCTGGGACATTTCCCCATAGAAACAATCGCAGCTTTAGTACAATGCATCCCCTAAATAACACACCATATATCCAAAATCTGGCATCATTCCCCACAAGGACAGAACTGAGGACAACTGGTGTCTTTGGCCATTTAGGAGGGCACTTAGTAATGCCAAATACAGGTGGGTGGTAAGTGTGTGTCTATATACTTTCCGGAGTTTGTTTAAATACTTCATATAATTATATCCTGTCAAAGTCATTTTATGATGTTTATCATCCCTTTGTGAGAAAGAAATGCCACCACTCTACGGGTCTATTTGATTTACACAGCACACCAGGACCAAGGGTAAGATTAGGCTTTGTGGTTGTTATCTCAGAAAGTTTTAAATGCCTGTTAGAGTTGGTAGCCATATTACCTGAAAGTGTCTAGGTAGTCCCCTGGGTTTAAGCCCTTTTGAAATATGTTACCTAGGGCATGATCTGGTAGCCCCCAAATCATTCTTTGGCATGACACAACAAGTACCATGTTTATAGCTTTGAATGGCTTATATGCTAGTAGATAATTTAATACAATGACAGTCTCATTTCATCAGTAAATAACCTAATAAACACACTCAGTGTTCATAGACCTTGCTAAGCATGTTACTTCATGATGAGCAATGATGAATAGTCATTGCAAAGCTGCTCCTTTGAATTACCACTTCAGTTACTGGGCTGTGTTGTATGCACAATTAAGTTCCAAGTATTTTCTTTCTTTCTTTGGGTTGGAAGAGAGGAGATTTTCTTGATGTTTCACAGGACACATAAGGTGCCCAGCTTGGCTCACTTCTAAAATGACGTCCTAAATGATTAGAGCACCAACATGACCCAACTTCAAGATTTACCGTGAGGCTATATTAAAGAAGATATGGCAATAGAAATGAAAAACAATAATAGAATAGAATAGAAAGTCCAGAAACAGTGAGGGGGGAGGGAGAAACTAGACATAGACCTTAAACATTTTTAAATAACTCAAAATGGATCATAAACCTAAATACAAAACAAAAAAAAAAATTTCTAATCTCCTAGATGATGACATAGGGAAAAAATCTCAGTGATCTTGAATTTAGAGATGATTTTTTTATACATCACAGCACTTACAGGGAAGACAAAAATAACGTTAGACTTTATTAAAATTAAAGTCCAAAAATTTATTAAAACTAAATTTTTCTCTGAAAAACACAACTCTTAAGAGGATGCAAAGAAAAGCCATAGACTGAAAGATGATTTTACGAAATACCTATCTAAAAGGTACTCATTTCAAAATATACAAAAAAATTTAAGGCTCAACAATAACAAAAAACTAAAAATAGACAAAATATGGAAACACACACCTCACCAAAGAAGGTATACAGATGACACATGAACATATGAAAGTACACTGAACATTGCATATCACTAGGGAATTGCAAATTAAAACAGCAATGATACTATTAGGAAGGCTAAAATCCAGAACTTGGACAACACCAGACAGGGTGTAGATCAAAGGGAACTCTGATTCATGACTGGTGAAATACAAAATGATGCAGCCACATTTAAAGATACTGGCAGCTTCTTGCAAAGTTAAAGTCTTACCATATTTCACAGCAATCACACCCCTTGGTATTTACACAAATGAGTTAAAAACTCACAGTTACACAAAAAACTTGCTTCTGATGTTTAAAGCAGCTATATTCAAAATTGCCCAAACTTGGAAGCCACCAAACACCCTTCAAAAAGTGAATGGATAAACAAATCGTGGCACACACGGGACATAATATATTCAGGAAAGAAAAGAAATAAACATGCACACCATGAAATGACATGACATGGAGGAACATCAAATGCATACTGCTGTGTTAAAGAGTCCAGTATGAAAAGGCTACATACCACATGATTTCAACTGTATGATATTCTGCAAAAGGCAAAATTAGACAGTAAAAAGGTCCGTGGTTACCAGGGGCTTTCACAGAGGGAAGAATAAATAGGTGGAGCACAGAGGATTTTTTGGGGCTGTGAAACTATTCTGTTTATTACTGTAATGATAGACATAGGTTGTATACTGTTTCAAATGTGTATAGCCATATAAAACTAGACACAAACTCTAAAATTAACTATACATTTTAGTTAATAATAGAGTATTGATATTGATTTGTCAGTTACTAATGAATGTACCACACAATTACATGATGTTAATTATCAGAAAAATTCTGTGTGGGTAAGAGTAAAATGTGTGCAAACTCTTTGTTTCTCTTCCATTGCTCAGTAATCCTAAGACTGCTCTAAAAATAAAGTCTCTGAATCTGAAGTAGAAAAAAAATGAAATAAAATAAAATGACGTCCTAACTGTGGATTCGTTTTTGGAGTTGCACCCTGGGACTTAAGTGGGTGGCAGAATTCCACTTTGTTCCCTGAGTCCTAAGCAATGAGAATTGGGTAGTGTGCTGAGTCACAGGGTGTCTGGCTGAGAGGGATGGGGCCATTGGATCTGCTAACATCGTCAGATTAGCACAGATTCAAGGCTGTGGCAGGTTTCTCTCTAAAGTAAGCTAACCAAAATTTTATCTCATCAAATGAAATCTGTGATAGGACTAGTCCAATATTATTGTTCTAGCTAACTGAACTCTCTAACAGTTTACTCACTTGAAACTCAACTTTTCCTTAATTTGATGAATGTTGACTTGTTCATTCTCTCCCAAATTAATTACTTTCTTTAAATGTCATTTCAAAATCTGTTTTACTTCCTTTAAATAACCCTCTAATGCCACCCTAATGATTATATTTGGATAAAATTCTAATCATCTGTACCTTTCTTGGTTAGCGATTTAGGACATGAAAGGATCTTGGTTGAAATATGTGTGAGCATCAGTGTATAAATGTTTGCATATGATGTCACTCTTCTTTTGATGACTCAATGTAGAGTGAATCAGTCAACCATATTTACAGTTTTCTGGGCACACTGTGTAGGCCTCTGAGTACCACCTCATCTTGCTTTCTGATGCACAATTCATAACAGGTTTACACAAATCTTAGCTCCCCATCATCCCAGGTACATTTTTAGAAGTGAGTGGATACAAACAAGATAAATACATTTTAAATTTTGGGAGCAGATAAACTTATGTATCAATAATCTCAGATATGTTTTATAATATATATATAATTCCCAGATGTGTGTGTGTGTGTGTGTGTGTGTGTGTATTTGTATGAATACAAGTGACAATAAAAGTTGGCGAGGAAATCGGGGAAAGGGTACACTCATACATTCCTGATGGGACTGCAAATTGATGCAACTACACTGGACCAATTGAAGATTTCTTTAAAAACTAGGAATGGAAACACCATTTGACCCAGTTATCCCATTCCTTGGTATATATCCACAGGATAAATTCAGTCTACTACAGTGACATAGCCACATCAATGTTCACAGAAGCCCAATTCACAATAGCTATGCTATGGAACCAACCTAGGTACCCGTCAACAGATGAATGGATAAAAAAAATGTGTTATATATACACATTGGAATATTACTCAGCACAAAGAAGAATGACTTTATAACATTTGCTGGTTAATGAATGGATCTGGAGACTGTCACACTAACTGAAATAAGCCAATCCCAAAAAAACCAGAGGTTGAATATTTTAACATGTGGATGCTAACACACAATGGGTAGGTGGGGGTGGGCCATGAAAGTTCAGTGGATTAGAAAAAGGAAAATAAAAGGCAGGGAGAGGGGATAGGAATAGGAAAGACAGTGAAAGGAATCTGACATAACTTTCCTTGTACATGTGTGAATATACCACAGTGAATCTCGGCATCATGTACATCCACAAGACTGGGATTAAAATGCAATATAGTCTGTGTTTGTACAAATACATCAAATAGGTTCTACTGCCATGTATAGCTAAAAAAAACAAATGATTTTTTTAAGAAGAGAGAAAGAAAAAAGGAAAAGGAATTCCTTTTCCTACCATGTTAATGGTGTTGTGGTTGGATGTGAAGATTTTCTCAATCTGCCATACTTCACTTTTGGTTCAGCTCCAGTGACTATACCTTTATCAGAGATTTCCCCAACAGACCTTCCCTTTCATCTCAACCCTCAGAACTAAGTCACACTCCCAATCTCAAACTGACTCAAACAAGGAGAACAGCACTGTCATTTTGATTTGGGGGTGGTGTGAATGATTGAGACCCACCACAGCAGTCCCTTCTGAGGTTTGGATGTAGTTGTCCTCCTAGGTCGATATGTTGGGATCCCCAGGGGGGCAGTATTGAGAAGAGGTGGATCCTAGAAAAGGTGAGGCCAAGAGGGAGGCCTAAGGTCATTGGGAGAGTGACCTCAGAAGGACACTCTGAGCACAGAAAAACCCTGGTTTTTGTCTGGCTTTCTGTCTGATGATGAGATTTCTTCTTCACTATGTCACATCAAGTCACAGGATGTTTAGGTGATAAGGGAAGAATGAGCTCTTCTCCTGGCAAAGGTCAACTTTCCATGTAAGGCTAGAAAATGTGGTTACAAACACAGTACAGTCCAAGTCATGGCATCAGATCTCTTGACACAAGGTCATTAAGATATGAAAAATATAAAGATCCTTCCACTCAGACTCCATCCCCAGGTTTAAAAGCAGCAGTGTCCTCCAGCTGTTATACAGACCTGCTTCTATAGTGTCCAACCTTCAGTGTGACTGTCTAGTGGGTCATCCAATTCACTGCTGAAAACAAAGATGCTCTTTGAGATCCAACCATACAAAACAGAGACATAAACACAGGGTGGCTACAGAGTGGCTCTGACATTGCTCCTACCTCTGAGTCCATGCTGTGTGGACAGCATCTTCTTGCTCTGACTTGTGTTGCCAGGCTCTGACTGGGTTCTGTGCAATCGGAGGCCTTCCCACAAGACAGCGCAATCAGAACAAAGCCTCTTCCACTTGGAGTTTCAGGAATGTATGCCTCTAATTTGGAAGCTCTTCAGCGGAATCCACAGGATGTTCTAAAAGAACATAGAGTAAATGTGAGTACATGGGTCTAGTTGAAGATTTTCTCAGGCAGCAGTGTATGGACACAGGGCTGGAGTGGTTGGAGGTGGCTGAAAAACAGCCAGAGATAGAGTTGCTGCTAGGACATGATCTATGGTGGACAAAGAAAGGTAAAGGCATGGATCAGTAGTGCACGAGAAGGAGAGCCTTGGCTTCTCTAGCTAAAGCCCTGCCACGTGGGATGGTGAATTTACCAATGGGTTAAAACTCAATAAATGCACTGTACAATTTGATGGCAGCATGTTACCACTCCTCCTCCGGGTACTTGGGTTTTGGCTCAGTAGTCGAGCACTTGCCTAGCAGTGTGAGGCCCTGGGTTCTATCCTCAGCACCCAAAAATAAATAAAAAGAAAAATATTGTATCCAACTCAAAAGTAAAAATTAAAAAAAAGAAAAAGCCAACATATAAATGACTTAACATTACATCTCAAAGCCCTAGAAAAAGAAGAAGAAATCTACACCCAAAGCAGTAGAAGATAGGAAATAATTAAAATCAGAGCTGAAATCAATGAAATTGAAAGAAAAGGAACAATTGAAAAAATTGACAGAACAAAAAGTTGATTCTTTGAAAAAATAAATAAAATTGACAGATCCTTAGCCATGCTAACAAAGAGAAGGAGAGAATAAACTTAAATTACCAACAAACAGCATGAAAAACAAATATTACAACAGACACTACAGAAATACAAAAGAAAATTAGAAATTATTTTGAAAACTTATACTCCAAGAAAATAGAAAATATCAAAGGCATCGACAAATTTTTGAGTCGTAAATTTGCCCAAATTGAATCAGGATGATACATACAATTTAAACAGATCAATTTCAAGTGACGAGATAGAAGTGAACATCAGAAGTCTACAATCCAAGAAAAACCCCAGACTGGATGGATACACTGCCGAATTCTACAAGACATTTAAAGAAGAACTATCACCAATATTCTTCAATTTATATCAGAAAATAGAAGAAGACGCAGCACTTCCAAACTCATTCTATGAGGCCAATATCACTCTGATTCCAAAACCTGGCAAAGACACATCAAAAAAAAAAAAAGAAGAAGAAGAAGAAAAAAAAAAAAAAAGAAAAGAAAACTTCAGACCAGTATCTCTAATGAACATAGATGCAAAAATTCTCAATAAAATTCTGGCAAATCGATTACAAAAACATAACAAAATGTCATGCACCACAATCTCACGGGGATTCATCCTAGGAATGCTAGGTTGGTTCACCATACAAAAATCAATAGATGTAATTCATCACATCAATAGACTTAAAGATAAGAATCATGTGATCACCTTGATAGATGCAGAAAAAGGTTTTGACAAAATGCATCACCACTTCATGTTCAAAACTCTAGAAAAATTAGGGATAACATAAATATCTCAACATCATAAAGGCTATTTATGTTAAGTCCCAGGCCAACATCATTCTAAATGGAGAAAAATTGAAGGCATTCACTCTAAAACCTGGAAAGACAGGGATGCCCTCTTTCACCACTTCCACTTAACATAGTTCTTGAAACACTGGCCAAAGCAATTAGATGAAAGAAATTAAAGGGATAAACATAGGAAAAGAAGAACTAAAAATAGCATTATTTGCTTATGATATGGTTCTATACCTAGAAGACCCAAAAAATTCCACTAGAAAATTCTTGAATCAGTAAATGAATTCAGCAATATAGCAGGATATAAAATTAACACCCATAAATCAAATGCTTTTCTGTATATCAGTGACAAATCCTCAGAAAGGGAAATGGGGAAAACTATCTCATTTACAATAGCCTTAAAAAATATTCCATCTCTTAACAAAAGAGATGAAAGATCTATATGATGAAAACTACAGAACCCTCAAGAAAGAAATCAAAGAAGACCTTAGAAGATGGAAAGCTCTACCTTGCTTTTGGACAGGCAGAATTATTATTATCAAAATGACCATACTACCAAAAGCACTATACAGATTTAATACAATTCCAATCAAAATCCCAATGACATTCTGCATAGAAATAGAAAAAGCAGTCATGAAATTCATCTGTAAATATAAAAGACTCAGAATAGCTAAAGCAATCCTTAGCAGGAAGAGTGAAGAAGGTGGCATCACTATACTAGACCTTAAAGTATATCACAGAGCAATAGTAACAAAAACAGCATGGTATTGCCACCACAACAGACTGGTAGAACAATGGTACAGGAATAAAAGAACACAGAGACTATCCCATGAAATTCCAATTATCTTATATTAGACAAAGTTGCCAAAAACATACATTGGAGAAAAGATAGCCTCTTCAACAAATGGTGCTGGGAAAACAGGGAATCCATATGCAACTAAATGAAATTAAACTTCTATCTCTCACCATGCACAAAAGTCAACTTGAAGTGGATTAAGGACCTAGGAAAAAAACCAGAGACACTGCATCTCATAGAAGAAAAAGTAAGCCTTAATCTCCATCATGTGAGATGATGCCCCAACTTGCTTAATTAGACTCCAATAATGTAAGAATTAAAATCAAGAATCAATAAATGGGATGAATTCAAACTAAAAAGTTTCTTCTCAGCAAAAGAACAATTTGTGAGTTGAACAGAGAGCCTACATCCTGGGAGCAAATTTTTACCCCTCACACATCAGAGTACTAATCTCTAGGGTATGGGAAGAACTCAAAAATCTACACTCCAGGGCTGAGGATGTACCTCAAGTTGTGGCATGCTCACCTAGCATTCGTGAGGCACTGAGTTCGATTCTCAGCACCACATAAAAAACAAAATAAAGATATTGTTTCCACTTAAAAAAAAGCTGAAAAAATATTTTTAAAAAAGCTAAACTCCAAAAAATCCCAAATAAGCCAATCAAAAAATGGGCAAAAGACCTGAACAGACACTTCTCAGAAGAGGATATATAATCAATCAACAAATATATGAAAAAAATATTCATCATCTCTAGCAACTGGATAAATGCAAATCAAAACTACTCTAAGATTACATCTCACTCCAGTCAGAATGTCAGCTACGATGAATACAAACAACAACAAGTGTGAATGAGGATGTGGGGGAAAAGGTACACTCATACAGTACTGGTGAGACTGCAAATTGGTGCAGCCAATATGGAAAGCGGTATGGAGATTCCTTGGAAAATTGGGAATGGAACTATCATTTGACCCAGCTATCTCTCTCCTCGGTCTATACCCAAAGGACTTAAAAACAGCACACTACAGGGACACAAGAGCCCAATTCACAATAGCTAAATGGTGAAAACAACCTAGATGCCCTTCAGTAGATGAATGGATAAAAAACTGTGGCATATATACACAATGGAATATTACTCAGCAATAAAAGAGAATAAAATCATGGTATTTGCAGGTAAATGGATGGAGTTGGAGAATATAATGCTAAGTGAAGTCAGCCAATCCCAAAAAACAAATGCTGAATGTTTCCTCTGATATAAGGAGGAAAAATCATAGGGTAGGGAAGGGGAGCATGGGATGAATAGATGAACTCTAGATAGGGCAGAGGGATTGGAGGGGAAAGGTGGGGGCTTGGGTTTAGAAATGCTTGTGGCATGTGATGGATATCATTATCCAAAGTACGTGTATCAAGACATGAATTGGTGTGAATAAACTTTGTATACAACCAGAGATATGAAAAATTTGTGCTCTATATGTATAATATGAACTATGATGCATGCTGCTTTCATATATAAATAAAAAGTTAATAAAAAGGGAAGATTACAGTAAGGAAGTAGCACTATGAAGTATATTACATTAATATTTCAAATCAATCCTACCACTTTCCTCATTGAGTTCACTATTATTTTAATCGATTCTGGTGTTAGCAGTAAAACTATGACTAAATACTCATCTTTGTACTTTGAGGACTAGATCAAGAAGAATAATCTATTAAGTAGACAGACATGTGTAGTGATTATTCATTTGTTGTCATCTGTCTGTTAACGTGATAATTTTTCAGTGGCACTATTTCACTAGCAACTTATTTCTGGCAAGGGTAATTTATGTGCCTTTCACATAGGATCCTCCACTTATAAACCAATAATTTCACCTCCCTTTACTCTCTTTCTCACATATGCAAAGTCAACTGTGGATACGGGAAAATCTACAGAAAACTATCTTTAAATATGGTGACCCATTGGTTTACTTTCAAACCAGCTTCTACATTCTTAATTGCTTGTTAACAAAGTCCAAGAAGCAGCACTAGAGAGTAACAATCCAAAATTAAATTCTATCACAGGGAAATTATTGTCCCAGCCAGTCAAATATCCATCAGTAAACTGAGTCAGTGATCAGCTAACTTCAATAATAGAAATTATGCTCTTCTTATTTCCAGAAATAGGGCGTGAATCATGATATATATGTAGCAATGTCTACATAGGAAGTATATGGAATTCTTTCCTTTACAAGAATTTACATAATGTATTAGAATTGAATTAGGAATGGATGCAGAAAAAAAAAGAAAGAAAGAAATTTCAAGAAGTGATAGACTCTTTCCATAAGGAGATAGAGATCCTGAAGAAAAACGAGTCAGAAATCTTCATAATGAAGGAATCAATCCAACAACTTAAAAACTCAATGGAAAGCATCACCAACATACTAGACCACTTGACAGATGGAGATTCAGGCAATGAAGACCTTGTCCCTCTCTTGAAATGTATTCACTTCTGAGTCTCAGGACTTGGTTTCATGGTAATTGGGTCTCCCTGTGTCTCCAGAGGCTTGGTGGGTAATGCTTCACCCTGGCTAGGGGCAACACTTTACTCTTCACCCAGCCCTCCTGTCTCTCCATGACCCTCCTCCTGCTCCTCACCCACCATGATTCCTCTGGATGCACCTGGACCCTCTCCTCTCTTGTCTTTAGTCCAGGGAAAGGGAGGTAACTGGGTATCATACATTCGACAGCTTGGAATACCTGTTCGGGACTGGACCTCCATAAATGGGATCCTTGTGAATCTGGTATTTTTGAAGAAGCAGACTGGATGAGCCAATTTAGGTGCCAGTGTCAAGAGACATATGGGTCAAAACTCAAAAGGTAAAAAAGTGGGAGAAGAGGTTGAAAATTTACCCTCTCCCTACCAGCATGTGCATATGTCCATGAGGGATGACACTCTGCTTGGTAAAACTGGAGAGTATGTATAGGAAGAAAGCTAAGGAAATTACAATAGAATGGCTATTTTGGATTTGGGACACTGGTGCTGAAGATATACTCATATTAGAGTTAAATGAGGAAGAGCACATTAGTCACAACCTACTCTACATTACAACAATGTACATATGTAGCTGTAAATGAGGAAAATGAGGACACTGCCATCTCTTTATTGTCCTGGCTGATAGCTTCCTGAAATTATGATTGGCACAACATGTTGAGGTCACCCACGGCACCCTGTGATGGAAGTCCATGGAAGAACTCCAAGACACTCTGAGGAAGTTAGGGTGTAGCAGGCCCTTGATGCAGCAATCTGCACTGGTCCTGATAATGAAGCATTCACAGAAGAACTGAAGGACCATTCTCCTAGCATCTATGAGGCAGTGTCATGGAAGCGTGGGGTCATTCCTGATCTGTTGATTGGCATTTGATTTTTCTCAAGCCACACAGGTTCTGGCTGCATGGGATAAACTCAAAAGATGAGGAAGTGAGGGTACAGAGAATATATCTTAGAAGCAAGAAGATCTAAAGTGCCAATGAAAATACCAGAGGTCCAATGAGGAAAAGCAAGAATGATATGCCTTCGTGTTGGAGGGCAATGAAGGTCTTTGTTCTTTCAAAAAATATTTGCGTAGTCTACTCTAGGTTATGGGATGATGTTGCCACCTCTGTGCTGGACATAACCTGAATAAGTACCAACGTTTTATTATTATATTGATGATGTGGCTTTAATATCTGTATCTTTACTCGACCTAGAGACTGCAGCTCACAGAGTTTTGGCACACCTCCAAGACAGATGATGGGGTGTAAATTCCTCCAAGTTGCAAAGACCTGGGGATTCTCTCATGTGTTCAGGGGTTATTTGGTTGTATCCTGCTGTTGCAAATAAAAAGCAAATTTTCCCAATTCCCAGACACAGACCTTTCTGGATGTTGAGATGTTTTCATCTCTGTACTCCATAATTTAGGATTAATGTTAAAGACTTTGTATGTTTCAGTAAAAGCTTGGCCTGGAGGGACTGGGAAATGGAACATCTCAAGTACTTTTCTAAAAAAAAATCATTGTAGAGGAATTACAAGCCTTGGGTATATTAGCCCAAGTACACCCCTATCAATATATTTCCTGCCCTGATTGTTTGAATGGGTCATTAGGAAATATCAAGGCAATAAATGAGTTCAACTTTGGCCTTGGTGACATCCTTGGAAGAGGCAAAGATAATGAAAGACATTGGGGATCAACCACTACACACTGTGCTTTCCTGTGGGAAGAGCAACAATAGACTTTGTATTCCACATGGCATTTACATAGCTTGATAATAGGTTATGGGATGGTTGTGGCAGCTCTGATCTTGTGGACAAAAACACAGGAGCTGCCAGAGAGGATCAATTGAGTCTATTGGCCATGGGAATGGCAAAACGGCCTCAATGATGTGGGTTGCTAGTCCATGGGTAAAGGGACTAGACCAAGACATACAAATAGGGGGAAAAAAACCTACCAGTAGAGAATTTTTCATCTCTGCGTTAGTTTCTGATTTCATTATGGTCTGTAACAACTTCATTGTTGACATACTTTTCTTTGCACAAGGACAACTTGAACAAGAAATATGGTATTGTAAATGTGGTGATGGGACACAGGCTGGTACTATTCTCACATAGATTCATCAGGTTGCTTATGTGTTGCTGAATAATCCAATTTGTATGTATTCACTCCTGTGGCAGTTTCCCCTTAGAGCTAAGGTATTTATGTAACAGACAAATATCATAATAGATGTGCAGAATAAAATGATTCCTGGCTGTACATTGAGGTGCCACTGTCCTCCTCTTCTCCTCTCCCGTGGCATCTTCAGGCAGCCACCTTGGTGTAGAAGGAGCAAATGTGAAAACTAGAGCCACAACTGCAGCTCATGGACACAGCTGGACAACTGCCCTATGGAACTGAACATAAATGTATCTTTCTTTAAGGAAACCAAATAGCATGACTTCCATTATATGTGGAAATAACTAACTATGACAAAGCTTTTTCTGGGGTCCACTATGTTTGACAGCTTGTGGTGGCTGGGTACAACACGGGTGGAAATGACAAGGAAATTTCCTCCCTGTATAGAAAGACACAATGACAATAATACCTCCCTCACCTGGGAAGTTTGGGCTGGCTCCCTTTCCATCAATGTAATTTAACTACTGTCTCCACAGACCCTGACTGGTTGGTGACTGACAGTTGAGCATTTGGACCCCTGTAGCTGACATATGAACAGTTGTCAGTATATTGTGACAGAGATCAACAGACCCCTTTCACTTACTTCTGCATATTTCCAGACATACTGGGGCTTATTCCTGTATTGCCAGCACTGTGTCCCCAACTCTCATCCTTAGCCTGCTCCCTCCCTTTTAATATGTCAATGCAGTGCAGGGGCCAGCAGAGATCATAGCGGGGTGGTGTTGGCAGTGATGCAACAGGCAACAGTGGCACCAGACCAGCATACACCGTGTGGCCAGTAGGAGGTCATGTTCCACAGCGGAAGTAGACATTTTGAGAGTCAGGATCCGAATTGCTTCTTTTCCATTTATCTTAGTTGGCAACACATGGAGACTGGGCTCTGGGTTTGGACATGGAGTGACCAGGGAATACAGCAAGAAGCAAACACAAAACCAACAGTCACAAAATCAAACACAGTTTATGCAAACACTTTCCATTACTCTGAGCACTTATAGTTTCACTCCAGAGACCATTCTCATTGCTCTCTGCTGGGTTCTATGGAGTCTTTGCATCACAAGACAAATCATATTTCAACAGGACCACTAAAGGTGTTACAGTTTTCAATATGAGGTGGCCACAGAATCTCATGCATGAGACAATGCAAGAAAGTTTTAAGAAGAAATGATGGGGTCATGACACCCTAAATAAAGCAGATTTTTAATACATTAGGATGATTAAATGGGAGATAAGTGTAGGCAGGTGGGTGTTGGCTAGAAGTGAGTCCATGGGAGCATGCCTTTGGGGTTTCTATTTTGTTCCTGGTGAGTTGCTGTCTCTGTGCGGTTTAGGGGCCATGCCTGAGCTGCTTTCTTCCAAAACACTACAATCACATGATGTTTTGCCTCATCTTGGGCCCAGAGTTATGAACACAGCTGACTATGGATTACCTCTGAAGCCATGGGAAATATTTTTTTCCTCCTCTAATCATTCTTATCATCTCTTTGGTCATTATCGAGACAAAAAAAAAAGATTAAAGAACAGAAATAGGTACCAACAAGTGAGTTGCTTGCAGTGACATGCTGACTATGGGGCTCAGGAACTTGTGGAGACTGGTATTTGGAATAGAAATTTTGAATAGTTTCGAGATGTAAGCTGAAAAGCTTTGAACATTGTAAGCGTAGTATATCGTGTGATTCTCGTGGAAGTTCTGAAGATCAAAATGCTGATAGGACTGTTGATAGGAAAGACTGTGTTCCTGAGGTTGCAAAAAAGGAATATTCTATTGGAAGAGGAACTAGATGGCAGTTATGTTACATTTAGGCAAAGATATTGCCTACGTTGTGCACATTGTGTCACTCTATTAGGGGCTGAATTTAGAGATAATGAACTACTTACTGTGGTGGAGGAAATTACAAGGCATAAGGCATTCAGACAGTGGTATGATATTTCTAGCAGGTTGATCCAGGTTTACTGTGATAATGTGAAGCTGAAAGAAGGGTGCAAACTTGAATTTTAGTGGAAATGTTGAAGTAAAACTGGATTTCCAGAAGTTGTGTTTGTTAATGCATTACTGTGATGCTAAACAAATTACACAGTGGCAATAGGGGAAAATGCTTAAGGGAATTTCAGGAATTGGCAAGATTCTATGTCCAATTCATATTCATATGATATAAAATTAAATTCCCTTGAGAAGAGGAACCACTAGGAATGGGTTTCACCATGCTCAGTCAATCAGACCCTCAAAGGCTGCCACAGCCATGGTTTCAAAAGACTTAGCTACTGCTTCAGATGGAGATATACCCTGGCTTCAACCACTTGGTGCTGGCTCTGCAGGAATGCAGGATGCTGTCCTGAGGTGGTCATGAAGGCTTCCAACAAGATTTCAAAGGAAGGCCTAGCAGGTCAAAGTATAATGGAGCTAGAATCCCTGTAGATAGTCCCTGAGAAGGTAATTCGTGCAGCTGTGAGAAGAAAGCTGAAGCTTCAGAAGAGAATCCTTGGATTAAAAGATGCTGGTCATGTGCAATATATGTCAGGTAATGTTACTAGCTGAGCACAGAGCTAGCCTATGTGAGAGGCCAAGGGTCAAGGCTGCCCAAGTCCTTTGGAGCCCACTGTGACAACATGTGCTCCAGATGCTGAGCATGGGGATAGAGGACTTGTTGGCCCAGCTGGGATTTTGTCTTGACTTCTATCCTTTTCTTCTTTCTATGTGCCCATCTCTCCCTTTTGTAATTGAAATATTTATTCTGTGCTACTATACATGGATATACATAAGTTGATTTTGACTCCTACACAAGACACAACTAAGAGTTTGACTTCAGTCCCAAAGGAGACTTTGGACTTGGGTTTCAAGTTTTGGGGAAGGCCAAAACAGTTGAGAATTGGGAATCTCCTGGAGAGTCACTGAATGTATTTTCCATGATAAAATGTTTGTAGTGTTTTGGAGACCAGGGGTCCTGTTAGTTATTGAGATTAGGTGTATTTCAAAAGCTCAAGTGAGGCCTTCAAAATGCTAAGAGGTAAAATTGTTAGATGATGACATTGCTGCCATAATGTATAAGTAAATCCACTGGGTGAATTAATAATTTAAAACAACTACTGTAGTTGGTCGTAAATGAGGAAGATGGGGCATGGCTGGAAGAAGTAGGTCACTTGGGGCATGTCCTTGGTGATTATATTTTGTTACTTGTTCCTCTATTCTTTCTCCTTCATAGTTGTCATAAATTGAGAAACTTCCTGCAAAATGCCCTTCTTCCAGGATGTTCTGCCTTACCACAGACCCAGAGAAATGGTTGCTCATGGCATGAGACCTCTGAAATGTGAGGAGTTCTGCATCACTTTGGGCCCAGAGCAATGCACTCAGCCAAATATGAACACAGTACTTTGAGAAATGTGGTGCTAGGCAACAGCAAGAATATTGGATCCTGAGCTGGGGATACAGCTTAGTTGGTAGAGGGCTTGCGTTACATGCACAAGGCCCTGGGTTCAATACCCAGAACCACAAAAAAAAATATATTGATATGGTTCAGAAAGAAAACTATGCACATACACTGGTTAGAATAAAAGGAAATTCACCCTAATAAAAAAGTACATATTTTGCCTGAAGTTAGTATCAAACAGCCCCAGAATAACCCGGAAGAGGTAAACATAATTTTGTGGTACATGTGGGGAAAAAAAGCACAGCAGTGTCCCACAGAACTCTAAGCTCAGACCAGCAGTGGACATTTGGCCTAGTTCCTTACCCTGGGGATCTTTTCCTTTTTTTTTTTTTTGTTGACAAAACTGGGGTAGCCCCAAACTCTTTCTTCATCATGCATTCCAGTCACACATCATGAGAGATGAACTCAACAGTGGGCCTTTGTCCTCCTCAGGAGCTGGTGACCCATCTCAACTCCTTTGGTCATTTTGGTGGTATCCTGTCAGACTGCACCTGGTGATCTGAATGGGCGGTTTTCTCGGCATGGTCACCGGTCATGATGCCTGGCCCTTTTGGCCATCAGGCACCCATCCATCTGACCTGCAGTGCTCCTGCTCCTTTGCAGGATCACCCTGCTGCTCCAGCAATACCATCAGCCCTGCCTGCAGGGACACCCAACAAGATACCTATCCTCGAGTGCCAGGCTCTGCAGACTGCCACAGAGGCCCTCTCCTACAGGTGATGCCTTCCCCTCTGGGGATCCTGCCAACAGGATCATGGAGGTCCCCACTCTGAAAAAGCTGGTGCTTTCATCCACCAACTCACATGGGATTGTACCATCCCAATTGTAAGTCCTTCCTCCTCTTTAGAGATTAGTCTTCCCACCTTTAAACCTTGAAGTCCATTGAGTAATGAAGCCCATGATACCCGATCAACTGCCTGTTCCTCAGAGGAAGAAGAGCTGATAGTCCAAGTGCAGCATGAAAAATCAGTTGTCCTCCAGGAGGCAGAGGAGGGTCCCCAAAGGAGGATACGGAAATGGCTGCCTTGACAAAAGGGTTAGAAACACCAGCAGAGTCTCCCCCTGGAGACTACTCAGGGAGACCTCAGTGTCCTGGGGCCCAGTCTTGAGCTCTGGGAGGGAAGCACCTTTCAAAGAGGACACAAGTACCTCTCAAGAATTTCTCTGTGGTACCTACCATCTGCAGCTCCCACAGACTTGCAGCAGGAGTGCTGACCATGGCTCAGGCTGTTGCAGAAGCTGCACTGCTCCAGGAGAAGACCTGGGCAGCTTCTCACATTGAGAGAATAGGCCAATGAAAGGCTGGACAAACACCATCTGCCTGTTTCTCCAGTCTCCCAGGGCTCAACCAAGGAGTTGCAGGGCCAAAAACATTCCTGTGGTCCATCAGAAAGCTGTCCTCTACCCAGAGCTCATGCCTGGAGACTCATGAAGAGAAAGAAGACCATGCCAAAGGCCGTGCTATTGGTCCTACCCTGGCATGGAGTTTGGCTGCCCTCAGCTGCCTAGAAGACTCTTCTGTGTCTAGAGTAAGACGTAGGCACACTGCTGAGGGAGGTTCCAGAAAGAATAGTGATCACATACGATCACAGATGAAGAAGAAATATTGTACAAAGGAAAAAGGACATAAAGATGGACTGATGAAAACAAACATTATTTCTCTTGATTCCTGGGGGTTTTTTAGTGCTTTCTTAAATTTTGTGCCCAAGGCATGTTCACTTTACCATAACTTGAGGAAGTGTCTCACCATTCAATGTGAATAACTGCACATTAACCTATATTCAATAGGGTCCCCCCACCTCCTATCTCCATCCTTAGCTATCCAGAGTTTGGCTCAATATTTTGAGATAATTAACTTCTAAACTTTTTCTTGGAGGAAGACAGGATATCTGAGACTAGCAATTGTTGTTATGCAGACACCCAGAAAATTTCCTGCTTTATCCTTACATGGGATGATTTTTATAATTACTCAAGTATTTTCAATTCCTGCATTTTTCAATCCCCAGTTCCAAAAAAATAAACAAACAAAATAGGATAAAATAAAGACATTTTAATGACAAAACAACTCAGGAGTTAACTAAGAGACCCTCACTATTATAATTAAAAAACAAAAAAACTTCAGAAGAATAGTGATCACATAAGGAAGATCACAGATAAATAAAGAAATATTGTGCAAAGGAAAAAAATATTGTACAATGTCAATTGACTTCATTTAGGGCTTTCTCTACTGCTTCTTAGGTTTCAGTTTTGTGAGGGTTCATGAAGTCAGTTATCAACTATCTCTCCTGGCATCCAAAATTGTGTTCTTCTCTTCTATCATCAAAGCCCTCATGAATTTCTAATTCTTCAAATTTCTTTTCCTAATGCAAATTAAAACTGCACTGAGATTTCACCTCACTCCAGTCAGAATGGCAATTATCAAGAATATAGGGGCTGGGGTTGGGGCTCAGTGTTAGAGTGTTTGCCTAGCATGTCCGATGCCCTGGCTTCAGTCCTCAGCACCACATAAAACAATAAATAAATAAAATAAAGGTTTTTTTCAAAGACTATGAAAAGACAAATTGCATTAAAAAAAGAATAAAGTGACAATAATTGTTGGTAAGGAAATGGGAAAAAGGGTACACTCATACATTGCTTATGGGACTGCAAATTGGTGCAACTACACTGGACCAATTGAAGATTCCTTAAAAAACTAGGAATGGAAACACCTTTTGACCCAGTTATCCCACTCCTTACTATATATCCACAAGATAAAATCAGTATACTACAGTGACACAGCCACATCACAATAGAAGACACAGAAGCTCAATTCACAATAGCTAAGCTATGGAACCAACCTAGGTACCCATTAACAGATGAATGGATAAAGAAAATGTGGTATCTATACACAATGGAATATTACTCAACCACAAATAAGAATGACTTTATGACATATACAGGTAAATGAGTGGATCTGGAGACTATCATTCTAAGTGAAATAAGCCAATCACCAAAAAACACAGGTTGAAGGTTCTCCCTAATGTGTGGATGCTAACACAATGGGTAGGTTGAGCTGGTTGGTAAAAGTTCAATGGATTAGACAAATGAGAATGAAAGGCAGGGAGAGGGGATAGGAATTGGAAAGACAGTGGAATGAATCTGACATAACTTTCCTTTGTACATGTGTGAATACATCACAGTGAGACTCAACATCATGTACATCCACAAGAATGGGATTAAAATACGATATATTCCGTGTTTATATAAATATATCAAAATTCTACTGCCATGTATGGCTAAAAAGAACAAATTAAAAAAATTTTAAACAGAGAAAGAAAAAAATTTCTTTTCCTAGCATGTTAAAGGAGTTTTGGTTGCATGTGGAGATTTTCCCAGTCTGCCATATTTCACTTTTAGTCCATCTCCTGTGACTGTATCTTTACCAGAGATTTCCCCAGCAGACCTTCTCTTTCATCTCAACCCTCAGAACTAAGTCACACTCCCAATCTCAAACTGACTCAAACAAGGAGAACACACTGTCGCGCTGCTTTGTGGTGGTGTGAATGTTTGAGACCCAACACAGCAGTCCCTTCTGAGGTTTGGATGTGGTTGTCCTCCTAGTTCCATGTGTTGGGATCCTCAAGGGGGGAGGATTGAGAAGGGGTGGATCCTGTAAGAGGTGAGGCCAAGTGGGAGGCCTAAGGTCATTGGGAGAGTGACCTCAGAAGGACACTCTGAGCACAGAAAAACCCTGGTTTCTGTCTGATGATGTGATTTTTTTCTTCACCATCTCACATCAAATCACAGGATGTGGCAGAGCCAAGAGGGCCCTGACAAAAGCCATGTCTTTGAACTTCCAAAACTATGAACTAAATAAAACTCTTTTTTTAAAAGAACTTAGACTGCCTCGGGTATTCCATTATAGCCATGCAAAAGTGACTATGTAGTCACCTTCAAAAACCTTAATCAGGGCTTAGAGAGTCAAACTCCAAACCACTACTCAAATGAGGAAGTCACCTCTTAAAGACAATGGTCATGTCTCTTAAGGGTTTCTATCTTTAGCAATGGCTGTGGTTGTTTGACTGAGGGATAATCTATTTCACAAATACAAGATATGGAGAACATACTTATGCATAAATGGTGAAGTGATAAAGGCAAAATGAAACTGAGATAAGAACAGGAGTAGGGGGAAAGGAAAGTTAAAGTCTGTGTTTATACTGTCTGATTTGCAATGGGCTAACCAGGAAGAGTGACCCTTTCCTTTTGTGTGAAGAGGCATATTAAATGTCAAGAAGCTAAAAGACAGCATGAAGGTAGCTCTCAAGCTAAAGACTAAATCAAATTACTTCAAGGCCTGTTCTCTTAAGGTCATGTTGATATAACAATGGCCAAATTGCTCTAGGATAAAAGTTTGGCCTGTTTGGTTTACTGTGGTCTTGTATTTACACCTGAGACACTCATTTGGAAATCCTAGTTCTATTCTGCAAGACGGTAAAACAGCTTCTGAAAACTTTAATCAAGTGATGTTTGAGTCTGAAATTAAAATTGGACACGGTCATAATTTGGCTTAATCTGTGCTATTAAAGAGAATATCAATTGACTAAATAGAATAAAGGTCATGAACACTGTGTTTGAGGAGGAAAGAATTAGAGACAATGAGCCCCCTGCCATGCCAACCAACCCCCTTGTAGTACTGGGTGTTAAATCCAGGGGCTTTTGCATGCTAGGCAAGCACTCTACTACTGAGCTGCATCCCCAGCTAGAAAACTCATTTTTTCCACTTTGCGTTACAGGGTTTGTTGAGAGTACTGAAAGTACTTTTACAATTTTATCCCTTTATTTTCTTTTTTTTTGGGAAACATTTAAAAGTCGACACAGAAAAATTCTACATATTATTACATATACTGAGATGTTTGAATATATGTACTCAGTTTATCAATTTTTGAGTTGTGAATATTCATTAAATGTACTCTTTAAAAAATACTTATCTTTTAGTTGTAGTTGGACACAATACTATTATTTCATTTATTTTTATGTGGTGCTGAGGATCAAACCCAAGACCTTGCACTTGCTAGGCGCTTGCTCTAAGGCTAAGCCACAACCCCAGCCACATTAAATGTACTCTTTTTTTTAAAGGGAGAGTGACAGAGCTAGAGAGATAGAGAGAGAGATTTTTTTTTTTTAATATTTAATTATTCGTTATTGGCGAACACAACTTGTTTGTTTGTAAGTGGTGCTGAGAATCAAATCCAGGCCACAGGCATGCCAGGCGAGCGCACTACCACTTGAGCCACATCACAGCCCTTAAATGAACTCTTAAATGAATATGTTGGCATAGATTTGGAGTGTAAGTATCTGAATTTATCTAAAACTATTATTTGAATTTGGCATTCATGCAGAATGCCAGAAAGTCACTAGCCACTTGGAACATCCAAAGATACTGAGCCACAAACTTTTGAAAAATTAAGATATATAAAGTCATGGACTACTTTTATAGAAAATTGAACAATTGATTGCTTTAAATTTTATGTGTTTATTTTTTAGTTGTAGTTGGACACAATACCTTTATTTTATTCATTTATTTTTCTGTGGTGCTGAGGATCGAACCCAGGGCCTCACAGGTGCTAGGCAAGTGCTCCACTACTTTAGTGCTTTTTGTCTGTGTTGTCCTGTCCGATACATTGATGAGACAATTGACTTTCCTGTCCATGCCACAATTTTAAATGTATTACGTATGTGGAAAAGATAACAAGTATCTAAATACGACTTCCTTTTCCAGAAAATGTCTTGAGTTTAGACAGAGCTGAAGAAGCTGAGTGTGGCGTGCTCTGATCAGGAGGAGAGGTCCAGTCTTCAGGGAGATGGTCTAATTGGGCTTGTGTGGTGATTAAGGGGCAGACAGCTCTGGCTTTGGAGGACAGAATTTCCCTGGCCCTCGCCACAGCCCCTTCTATCTCCTTCAGCAATTGTCAATGTTTGGTCCCTAACACAACCACACCTAGAATAACCATGTTGGAATGTTAAAACTGGCATTGGTGGGGCCAAGCCTCTCCTTTTTCCAGACAACAATGCTCTGGCTAATGGGAGTCTCACCTTCCACATCACCACCTCTGACACCAACCAACCAAGTGCAAAAGCTGTGCCTAGAAGGACTGCTCCCATTCGGGTTGTATGGCACAGGAGTGCACATGCATACCTATGAGACTGAGCAATTTCTGGAGGCTGTGCCGTGCCCTTCCAAGTACCCAAAACTGGCAGCTTGGAACTCTGAGTGTAACACAGCTGGGCTGGTCATATTTGCCAAGTTTTCCTTCAGAATTAAAACTCAGCACTTCAGTGATCATCTCTTGAGAAGGGGTTCCTAAAAGTTCTGAAAGTTTTAGACAATGACTTGGCATCTCTCCTTCCAGAAGACCAGTTCTGAAGATCAAGGCATCTCCTAGGTGCCATTTCTGCATAGCAGCAAGCTGACCCTGGCAGACTGCAACCTGTTGCCAAAACTGTTGAGATTAGGAGGACTCTTTAAGATGCACTGAGTGTATTCTTCACAATGAGATGGACCATAACCTTTTTTATGGCGTAGCATGTGGTGGTTTGGAGATGAGGTGCGCCTGAAAAACTCATTGGAGTTAATGGAGGAATGTTCAGAGGTGAATGATGTGATTATGAGCATGGTGACCTAATCAATCAATAAATCCTTTGGGTGGATTAATAATTAGAAAAGACCACTGTACTGGGTTATAACTGTGGTTAGGTGGGGCATGGCTGGAAGATGGAGGCCACTAGTAGCATGCCCTTGGAGATAACATTTTGCCATTTGCTCCTTCTTACTCTCTGCTTTATGGTTGCCAATGGGTAAGCAGCTGTCCTTCAAAATGTCCTTGTGCCCCAATGTTCTGCTCCACCTCTGGCCCAAGGCAATGGAGCTGGCTGCCCATGGACTGACACCTCTGAGACATGAAACGTTCTGCGTCACCTTAGCCCCAAAGCAATGCAGTCAGCCAAACACGGACTGAGATCTCTGGAAAACGCAATGGTAGGCAACAGGAAGAACACTGCACACCCTCAATGTGGTGGAGAGAAAAGGATGTGTTTATGCTTTGGTCAGGATGAGAGGGAACTGCTCCCAAACAAAATATACATATTTTACCTGAAGTAATATAGGAGTCAGGCACCATTACTGGCTCAAGGATCCTGTGGGACAGTTCCAGGGACAACTGTAATGGTTTTCCAAATTGATAGTATGGTGGGAACTATAGCTGTAGTTTTCTGAAGGCAACTGATGGTGGTTTGACTCTGGATGGCTACAGTCATGTCCAGTAGAACCGTGGAGATATTTTTGGAGCCAAGTAGAATGACTGCCTAAGTAACCCAAAGGAAAGCAGCCTCCGAATGACCCTCTGGAGGGTGAGAATAACTGTGTGGTGGGTGTGGGAGAAGAAGCAGCGCAGAGTCAGGAGGAGCCTGAGCTCAGACCAAGTGGGGGTGGGGGTCTCTTCACCCTGGAGCCTTCCTTTGACCAACCGTCTTGGCTCAAGTCCTTTGTGCGTCATGCATTCCAGCCACACGTCACAAAGGCTAAACTCCAGTTCAGCCTTTGGTCGAAGGAGGAGCTGGCTTCTCAGCCAAGCTGGTCTGTGCTGACTAGCATTGGACTAGTGTGGGACTTCTGCCTAGTGACGAGCCCCAGGTGCCCTCCATGGGCAGTCTTCTGACCAAGTGCGGTCGCAGGTCGCTCCGCAGGGCCCTCTTGGACCGTCAGACTCCTCTCCGCCTCGCCCGGGAGACTCCCTCTCCTCACAGGGACCACCCCACTGCACCTGCCTCTCCCCTCAGCCCTGCCAGCAGGCGTTTAATCCAGGATCCCAGACCTCGGGGGCCTCCTGCTGCTGGCAGGGACAGAGGCCCGCTCCTCTGTCGGGGGATCCTGCTGCCGGTGGCCTGGGGGCCGTTCCCCAAAAAGCCAGTGCTATCGCGGAAGAACTCGCGCATGTTGGGACCCTTGACAGCAGTAAGGGTCCTCCCTCCTGGCCGCAGGCCACTCCTCCTGTCTTCAGTTCCTCAGCTCATCCACCAAGCTGAGGGGCCCATGACACCTGCTCGCTGCCCTCTTGGTGCGTCTAAGGGAGCTGAGCTCAGGGCCCAGGAACAGTGAGAAAAAAGAAAGATCCACCAGGAGGAGGAGCAGGAGAAGGAGAAGGAGGAGGAGGAGGAGAAGGAGGAGGAGGAGGAGGAGGGGGAGTTGGAGAAGCTAAAGGAGAAGAAGGACGAGAAGGAGGATGAGAAGGAGGAGGAAGAGGAGGAAAAGGAGGAGGAGGAGGAGAAGGAGAAGGATCAGGAGAAGAAGGAGGAGGAGGAGAAGAAAGAGGAGGAGAAGAAGAAGGAGGAGGACACTCGGGGAGACCTCAGTGCCCTGGAGGGAGAGAGTGTTCCAGAGAGGGCCCAGATGTCTCTCAGGAAGCTGTCATATGGGAGCCCCGCCACCTGTAGCTCCCAGGACCCTGCTCAGGGAGTGCTCCTCCTGCTTCAAGCCCAGGGCCACTCAATGCTGCACACGTGGGTCCAGAAGCATGTAGGTGAACTGTATCTGCCTGTCTCTCCAGCCTCCCAAGATGCCATCCAGGGAGAGCAGGGCCTAAAGCCGACCTGTGTTCTATCCCAGAGTTGGCCCTCACTAACTGCTGCCTCCAGGAGGCCAAGTAAAAGAAAACGGCTCATGCCAGTGGCCCTGCCATCACTGATTTCCTGGCATCAGGATGGGCTGCCCCCACCTGCAAAGCGGCCACTTTTATGTACAAAAGGCACCCTGAGGAGGGTTCAGAGTGCCAGAAGTAACAACGTGGAGCCTGAGGCAGAGGTCGCCCAGGGCGGAAGAGAGGCTCTGGAGGACTGCACCACCACTGTCCATTCATCCTCCCCACCTGCAGGCCCTCCCTGGAATGCAGGCCCCCTCCCCCCACCCACTGACCCCTCCCCCATCCCAACCAACCTTGCCAGCAGGCAGATGGAATTCCAGCCTGCTGGGCCCCTGAACCTATCCATCCCTCCACCTCCTCCCTCATCTAATATTCCTCTGCCTCTTCCCAGGAAACCTCCTTCTCCCTTCAGCCCCAGTCCCCATGTTGGAGTTACCCCTAATGTGTTTCACCTTCCCACACCTCTTACCCAGGTCCCTTTCCCATCCAATCCTACCTCTTCCAGAACGGAATCCCCAACCCCCATGTGTATTGATCCTCCTCCTCCTCCAATTAATCCGCCTCCACCTCCCTCTCCTCCACTACCACCACCTCCTCCCCTTCCTTCTTCTTTTCCTCCTCCTCCCCCTCCTCCTCCTCCTCATCTACCTCCTGCTTTTCCTCTGCCTCCTTTTTCTCCTAATCCTTCTCCATTTCCTCTTCCTCCTCCATCTCCTCTTCCTCCTCTTCCTCTTCCTCCTCCTCCTCATCTTCCTCCTCCTCCTCGTCTTCCTCCTCCTCATTCTGTTCCTCCTTCTCCTCCTTTTCTTCCTCCTCCTTCTTTTCCTCTTCCTCCTCCTCCTCTTCCTCCTCCTTTTCCTCCTCCTCCTTCTCCATTTCCTCTTCCTCCTCCTCCCATTCCTCCTCCTCCTACTCCTTTTCCTGATCCTCCTCCTCTTCCTCCTCCTAATGTTCCCTCTCCTTTGACTGCTCCTCCTGCTGCTCCTCTTCCTCCTCCTCCTCATTCTTTCCCAAGACCCACTCCTGTCCCTTCCACCTGCAACCCCAATACCCAGGGCCAGCACTCCGTCCCTCCAACCCTCACAGCCATGTCATCGGCTCACCTTTCCCAGCATCCTGCTGTGCTGCCTGAAGACATGGCCATGGACACTACCCTCCCTTCCATGGCGGTCATTTTCCCATCTTCTTCGTCCAGTGACAGCTCTGGCCCACACCGCAGTGTCCATGGCCGTAGGCAACACAGGCAGCCAGCAAAGGGACCAGTCTTCCCTGGCCTCCCAACCCTTCAGTTCTCCCAACCCAACCCCAATCTGTCCCATTCCATTGTCCCACCACCCACCCCTCAGCCTGCATCAGGGAACCCTGCTGGACAGCAAAGAGCCTCTCTTCCCAATGCCCCCATGGTTACCATGCTGCCAGTGAAGGTCCACTCACCGGCCTCCACCATGGCACAGAAGGCCTCTGCACCACCAACCTCCCACGCTGCCAGTGAAGAGCCCATGGATACGACCCCTCCTTCGAAGGCTGTCATGTTCTAGTCACCTCCTGCCTGCCAAGTTCTTAGTCTGACTCAATTTGGTAAGCATGGCAGACACCTCCACAGCTATTTCTATATTGTAGGCCTGGTGCCACATATTTGGGGTTTGATTTCTGCTTGCTATTTCTTCCCAATGTTACTTTGGAGGTAAAATGTGCTTTGCAAATGTTGCCTTTTGACATAATAGCTGAAGACTCAATCACCAATGAAGCAGTATATGTGTGTATATGCACACACACACACACACACACACACACACACACATACACACCAGAAATGCCACAGTCTTTGTCTCTAAATTTTAGAAGTAGGCAAATTTGAAAATTTTCTAGAAATATAAAGGAGACTAAAGAGATGTGATAAGTGTATGAACTGTGGGAGCCTGGACTTAAATCCAGCATGGAGGATGACAACAGGACAACTAACAAATTGGGCTGTAGACTGGAGGAATGTATTGTGTCAATGTTAGTTTCCTGAATGTAGGAATTTTTCAGGGTTAAGGGAGAGAATGTGCTATCCTGGACAATTCACAGCAGAGTAAAGGCATTAAGTGTCCAGGGGTGTGAGACACAAATACTCCTCTCAAACTGTTCAGAAAGGTTGAATTAGGGAAAGAGGCAAGATAAAGGACATGTGGCAAAATGCGAAAAGTCTGTGACTCCTCCTAGACATTCCAAATAATTCTCATGGAGAGGCAGGAAATAAAGTTTGTCCAGGCAATTTCAGTCGTCTTGTCTCCCCCACTAGGAAGAAAAGTTTTGCATTCATTTGCAAATACACTGACTTCAATATTTCACATGTGTATATGAATATTTCAACTATTATAATATAGATCTCTCTCCCTCATTGATGGCATGTTAAAATCTTTAAAAGCTGTTTGCTCAACAAGATTGGTCAACAAGATTTGTTAGATCATTTAGAAAGGCCATATCGGGATTCTCTTAACAGTCTTATGACATTTCTAAAGGTTAAAAATCCTGCAGAATAAAAAACATCTAAAATTAGAATAAAGAGTAAGTAACTGTGAATTCGAACTAATGTAAGAATGAGTGAAAGTAGAATTGGGCTTTACAGGAGGAAATGTGACCGGCCCAGAAACAGGGCAGCAATGAAGTTATGTAAGTTGTCAAGAGTTGGATAGCACCATGACTTTGACCATGAGACTGTTCCATGATGCGTGCCCTAATGAGAAGCCTGAGGTGCCCGTTTCCATGACTCTGTACACTATGCTTTGCTTTGCTTCACATTCTCTATATTGAAGAACCTGGAGTAGAGCAGCTTTCTATTTCTCAAAAACATTCCATTTAATTTCAACTGGAGGAACACCTTTCTAACATGTGGGACATGAGTAGTCACATTGGGTTGGCCTTCTGATCCTCAGGTGGGGTGTTTGTTGTCAAATATAGCAGTTGTCCTTGGAGAGGATCAGTATTCAGGGTCAGGACCAAGCAGCAGAGAACTCAGCCCATCACAGGTTGAAAGTAGAGCACTGCAGCACCAAGGGAATAAGGACGCTGCTCTTTTACATCCACTCTCCAACAGTTTTCATTTTCAATCAGAATACTTAAGTAGGATTGATTGTTCTTCCAATGGTAATGTCTAGTTCTTTCTTCTCTCAAGAGCCATGTGTACCAATTGTAGCATAAAATATTTTGCTTAGAAATACTATTCTATTACATTGAGCCTTTATAGTGTCATACACTCTGTGCAAAACATCACATCATTTCATGTCAATTTCACAATTCTCTGAACTAGATATTATGAGTTCCAGTTTACAGGTTCATAAAATGAGCTTTATGGAGGGAATCTTCATTACTTTTCTTTCAAAGACACTCAGTGGTAAGAAAGAGCAGAGGTGATTTCAAATCTGATTCCAAATCCATAATGATTAACCTGTATACTCGACAAACTTTACAACATGGACTTGCTAACAAGAGGTTTATAAACTGCTTTATGAAGAGTTTGTAATTAGGCATTCAAAATATGCTACCAATATTGGGTAACCATGTGTGCCAACTATCTTGTAGGACAGTGACAATGAAATAACTTGTTGAAATTAATCATGGAATGAATATAGAGCAAAAAATGCAAAGAAGAGATATTTTCACCGACTATTTAAAATTAGTATGAAAAGTACATTTTAAAAGGAACTAACAAATTGTAATAATATTCAAAATGCAATAATCCAGTCCTATTTGAGCTTAGCCAAAAACTATACCAACACTTTGTTTCCAAATCCTATGACTTCTCTGAGGATACATTTAAATTTATTATTGTGAATGTTTTTCAAACCATAGCTCCATTAGGCGTCAGATATTTCACAATATCTGATTTCCTCTTAAACACTAACCCTGTGCCTTCCATTTCTGATTTCATCTTCAGCACTCACCCTGTCCCTTCATTTAAAGGAAGTTCAGTGAAGTTCAATTCCCCCCAAATTACTAAAAAATATCAAATTCAATTTTTTTAAAGGTCTGAAAGAAACAAGAGTTTAATAAGATGCCGACCTTGGTTTCTGTTCCTCTCATCATTTCCTTGAAGTATCTTAACTCAGCTAAACATTTTTAATTAGGCAAAGGTTTCTAGAATTTTGTTGATACTTGCCCTCAATTAGCTTTGAACTATGAATAAATATATCTGAGCAGCTAGCTATGACAGAGGGCAAGATGGAAGCACCCAACAGAGAATAATATGAACCAATGTTCTTGTTCCTGGAAGTGTCTTACTCTGATTTTTCTACTCCTTGTCATTTGCAGGCCCCACCTCCTTTGCCATAGGAATGAACTCACCACCTGGACTGGCCCATCAGGGAACTCAAACTTCCCCAAAGTAACAAAGGATTCAAGGTGGAGACTTGTTCCAAATGGAGACCACCCAAGCCCTGCAGTGGCTGACTGCTATGAAAGAGAAATGTCTCTCCATCTGACATCAAGAACTAAACAAGCCAGATATATATGCCAAATGTCTTCTTTGATAAAAGGAGGTCATCAAAGAACACAGCAGGAAGGAAGGGAATAAGAATAAAATCACCATTAAATAGGGATGAGAGGCGGGAGGGAAAGGGAGAGAGAAGGGAAATTGCATGGAAATGGAAGGAGACCCTCATTGTTATACAAAACTACAATATAGGAGGAAGTGAGGGGAAAGGGCAAAAAACAAGAGAAATGAATTACATTAGATGGGTTAGAGAAGATGGGAGGGGAGGGAAGGGGGGATAGTAGAGGATAGGAAAGGCAACCCATATAATCCCTCGGTTCATGGATGGCAAGTGCTCATAAATGGAGTGAACATGGTTCAGGAAGATGATACCTTCAGTACAGGCTGTCATCCTGCTTCATGAGCACCAAGTGAAAATGCCATTGCCTAGTCTCTGCACATTTGGGGAGGAAAGGGAATTTTGTATTGTCATTCTCTAAATGAATACATTACCTTGCCAAATTGTCTGACCACCTTGTTTACTTTTGATCAAGGATCTCAGGAAACTAATGATATAGAAAAGAATTGTTTAATAGCTGCTACTATCCCTTTATTTCTTGTGATGATACACCTCCTATGCTAGTATGTGGCTTTCACCTGCAGTGTCTTAGGCATATCTGTTCTTGAACAATATATCTGGTGCTGCAGAAAGGGAAACAAGGAGACTGTTAATGCCCTGGGGTGCAACTCAGTGGTAGCACCTGCCTGCCTTGCACAAGGCCCAGGTTTCAGTTCCCAGCCCTATAAAATAGAATGTTATGCTTATAGTAGACTAAGAACTTGAAAATAGATTTTCAAAGAGTAGATTGAAGTATGATCAGAGTCAATCACTCACCCCTGCCCACCCCAACTTCATTCTTCAACTGTGCCCATTCTTCAACTGCGAAATGTGTAATATGTATATGCTTTTTTTTTTCAGGGCTGGGGATAGAAGCCAAGTCCTTGTGCAAGCTAGGCAAGCACTCTGTCACTGAGCTACATCCCCTGCCCTGTACATACTTTTATTATCAAGCATTCTCCACATCTGTGCTACCTAATTCTAGGAAATATTTTCCATTTCTTTGCTTCACATGATCTCAGAGAGTCTATCAAGAGTAACCAAAACTTAAGTTTCAGTAGGTGAGGGCTTGGTAGACTTGGGCATATAATTCTTGAAGTCTCCATGGAAACAGCAGTTCCCAACTCTTTGCAGACATGGGATCATTCTGCAGTCCCACTTCTTGCCTGGGGAGACCATAAACAAGAACATGGTTCCTAAGCTATAGAACTCAATGTGGTTCTGTTACAAACACAGAGACTTGATTGGCCTTTGTCTTGGCACAGTAGCTCCAAGCTTGAAAGAAATACACCACAAGGAGACATTAGATCTTGCAGCATTATTTCATCTCATTTTTATTTCTCTGTGATTTTGCAATCTTAGAGCATCTGATTAAGAGGTGGTAACAGTCAGGGTTATAGATTTCCTGCTGGCATTGTTACCAAATATGAAAATAGAAAAAAAAATAGAGGCTAATACAATGTAGCCTAGAATTGTAACATTTTTAAAAATACCATACTGTAAACATTTCGGTCAGGCCCCAAAGGAAAATTGTTTAATATGGTTTGGGTTTCAATTTGAGATGTCACATTGATGGACTGATGGGTGGGAGGTTTGGGACTGAGGGTTATTTTGTTATTTACTAATAAATGAGATTACTTCATCACAAAAAAAAATTACAGCATTTCTTTATAATATTTGGCTTAGAAAAAAATTGGTGCTCCCCAACAGATAACCAAGTCCAATTTCTCATGCTTTTTTAAAGATTGTTTTTATTTTTTCATTTGTTTTCAGACAGAAAGGAGACAGTTCTGAGCTGCTGCCCACATAGAATCTGAGTGCTTTTTGTCCCCATATGGAGTATTGTTTTCCTCTCGGTGACATATGCAATGATCAATTGAATTGGCTACTAATACATGAAGCGATTCATGATGTCTCCTGAACCATTTGCTCTGAGGACACATCATGTTTTCTTGCAGATTCAGAAAGTGCCCAGAATTCCACAAAAAATGTGTTGAAACCAGGCACCTTCATTTAAGTGGCACTACCTAGTCACCAAGCTGTGTCACCTCTTGCCATTTAAAATGAACAGATGTTATTTTTGCTCCGAACTTGATTGCAAAACATCTATTTTTTTTTAGCTCTTCTTTGCCAGTTAAAATCACGTGAACAACAATACCTGAGCTACGTTCCTGAGTGCCAGAAATATTTGTTTTCCAATTCAAGCATGTAAGGATCTCAGAAGGTGAAGGATTTAGTCTGGCAGCATTGAAAGAATGTACTGAAAGGAGGGCCAGATTTTCTAGGTGTTGGTCACTAAGAGCCACCTTGTTGGGGCCACTCTGCTTTCTCAGGGTGGTCTTGCAGTTAGAGAAGGCAGCTGTAAAAGGGTAATGGAAGTATCGTAGTTTCTGAGTGACAGATCAGTATATATAAAAATTTTAACCAGGTAACTCCCTTCTCCTGAATTCTGCCATGCAACCAGACCTGACAGTGAGCCGAACATACAGTGGTTCCATCTGGCTACAGTACCCGCTGCACAAGGAACTCAGGACAGAGTCCTCCCTCTTCAACCCTTTGTCGGACATCAAAGTCAAAGTGCAGAGCTCATTCATGGTTTCTCTGGGAGTGTCTGAGAGAGCCGAGTGCCATGGCAAGAATCACTCTGGGACATTTCCCCATGGAAACAATCGCAGCTTTAGTACAATGCATCCCCTAAATAACACACCATACATCCAAAATCTGGCATCATTCCCCACAAGGACAGAACTGAGGACAACTGGTGTCTTTGGCCATTTAGGAGGGCACTTAGTAATGCCAAATACAGGTGGGTGGTAAGTGTGTGTCTATATACTTTCCGGAGTTTGTTTAAATACTTCATATAATTATATCCTGTCAAAGTCATTTTATGATGTTTATCATCCCTTTGTGAGAAAGAAATGATACCACTCTACGGGTCTATTTGATTTACACAGCACACCAGGACCAAGGCTAAGATTAGGCTTTGTGGTTGTTATCTCAGAAAGTTTTAAATGCCTGTTAGAATTGGTAGCCATATTACCTGAAAGTGTCTAGGTAGTCCCCTGGGTTTAAGCCCTTTTGAAATATGTTACCTAGGGCATGATCTGGTAGCCCCCAAATCATTCTTTGGCATGACCACAACAAGTACCATGTTTATAGCTTTGAATGGCTTATATGCTAGTAGATAATTTAATACAATGACAGTCTCATTTCATCTGTAAATGACCTAATAAACACACTCAGTGTTCATAGACCTTGCTAAGCATGTTACTTCATGATGAGCAATGATGAATAGTCATTGCAAAGCTGCTCCTTTGAATTACCACTTCAGTTACTGGGCTGTGTTGTATGCACAATTAAGTTCCAAGTATTTTCTTTCTTTCTTTGGGTTGGAAGAGAGGAAATTTTCTTGATGTTTCACAGGAAACATAAGGTGCCCTGCTTGGTTCACTTCTAAAATGACGTCCTAAATGATTAGAGCACCGACATGACCCAACTTCAAGATTTACCGTGAGGCTATATTAAAGAAGATATGGCAATAGGAATGAAAAACAATAATAGAATAGAATAGAAAGTCCAGAAACAGTGAGGGGGGGGAGGGAGAATCTAGACATAGACCTTAAACATTTTTAAATAACTCAAAGTGGATCATAAACCTAAATACAAAACAAAAAAAATTTTTCTAATCTCCTAGATGATGACATAGGGAAAAAATCTCAGTGATCTTGAATTTGGAGATGATTTTTTTTATACATCACAGCACTTACAGGGAAGACAAAATTAACATTAGACTTTATTAAAATTAAAGTCCAAAAATTTATTAAAACTAAATTTTTCTCTGAAAAACACAACTCTTAAGAGGATGCAAAGACAAGCCATAGACTGAAAGATGATTTTACGAAATACCTATCTAAAAGGTACTCATTTCAAAATATACAAAAAAATTTAATACTCAACAATAACAAAAAACTAAAAATAGACAAAATATGGAAACAGACACCTCACCAAAGAAGGTATACAGATGACACATGAACATATGAAAGTACACTGAACATTGCATATCACTAGGGAATTGCAAATTAAAACAGCAATGATACTATTAGGAAGGCAAAAATCCAGAACTTGGACAACACCAGACAGGGTGTGGAGCAAAGGGAACTCTGATTCATGACTGGTGAAATACAAAATGGTGCAGCCACATTTAAAGATACTGGCAGCTTCTTGCAAAGTTAAAGTCTTACCATATGTCCCAGCAATCACACCCCTTGGTATTTACACAAATGAGTTGAAAACTCACAGTTACACAAAAAAACTTGCTTCTGATGTTTAAAGCACCTATATTCAAAATTGCCCAAACTTGGAAGCCACCAAACAACCTTCAAAAAGTGAATGGTTAAACAAATCGTGGCACACACGGGACATAATATATTCAGGAAAGAAAAGAAATAAACATGCACACCATGAAATGACATGACATCGGGGAACAACAAATGCGTACTGCTGTGTTAAAGAGTTCAGTATGAAAAGGCTACATACCACATGATTTCAACTGTATGATATTCTGCAAAAGGCAAAATTAGACAGTAAAAAGGTCCGTGGTTGCCAGGGGCTTTCACACAGGGAAGAATAAATAGGTGGAGCACAGAGGATTTTGGGGGCTCTGAAACTATTCTGTTTATTACTGTAATGATAGACATAGGTTGTATACTTTTTCAAATGTGTATAGCCATATAAAACTAGACACAAACTCTAAAATTAACTATACATTTTAGTTAATAATAGAGTATTGATATTGATTTGTCAGTTACAAATGAATGTACCACACAATTACATGATGTTAATTATCAGAAAAATTCTGTGTGGGTAAGAGTAAAATGTGTGCAAACTCTTTGTACTTTCTCTTCCATTGCTCAGTAATCCTAAGACTGCTCTAAAAATAAAGTCTCTGAATCTGAAGTAGAAAAAAAATGAAATAAAATAAAATGACGTCCTAACTGTGGATTCGTTTTTGGAGTTGCACCCTGGGACTTAAGTGGGTGGCAGAATTTCACTTTGTTCCCTGAGTCCTAAGCAATGAGAATTGGGTAGTGTGCTGAGTCACAGGGTGTCTGGCTGGGAGGGATGGGGCCATTGGATCTGCAAGCATCGTCAGATTAGCACAGATTCAAGGCTGTGGCAGGTTTCTCTCTAAAGTAAAGCTAACCAAAATTTTATCTCATCAAATGAAATCTGTGATAGGACTAGTCCAATATTATTGTTCTAGCTAACTGAACTCTCTCACAGTTTACTCACTTGAAACTCAACTTTTCCTTAATTTGATGAATGTTGACTTGTTCATTCTCTCCCAAATTAATTACTTTCTTTAAATGTCATTTCAAAATCTGTTTTACTTCCTTTAAATAACCCTCTAATGCCACCCTAATGATTATATTTGGATAAAATTCTAATCATCTGTACCTTTCTTGGTTAGCGATTTAGGACATGAAAGGATCTTGGTTGAAATATGTGTGAGCATCAGTGTATAAATGTTTGCATATGATGTCACTCTTCTTTTGATGACTCAATGTAGAGTGAATCAGACAACCATATTTACAGTTTTCTTGGCACACTGTGTAGGCCTCTGAGTACCACCTCATCTTGCTTTCTGATGCACAATTCATAACAGGTTTACACAAATCTTAGCTCCCCATCATCCCAGGTACATTTCTAGAAGTGAGTGGATACAAACAAGATAAATACATTTTAAAATTTGGGAGCAGATAAACTTATGTATCAATATTCTCAGATATGTTTTATAATATATATATAATTCCCAGATGTGTGTGTGTGTGTGTGTGTGTGTGTGTGTGTTTGTATGAATACAAGTGACAATAAAGGTTGGCAAGGAAATGGGGGAAAGGGTACACTCATATATTGCTGATGGGACTGCAAATTGATGCAACTACACTGGACCAATTGAAGATTTCATTAAAAACTAGGAATGGAAACACCATTTGACCCAGTTATCCCATTCCTTGGTATATATCCACAGGATAAAATCAGTCTACTACAGTGACATAGCCACATCAATGTTCACAGAAGCCCAATTCACAATAGCTAAGCTATGGAACCAACCTAGGTACCCGTCAACAGATGAATGGATAAAAAAAATGTGTTACATATACACAATGGAATATTACTCAGCACAAAGAAGAATGACTTTATAACATTTGCTGGTAAATGAATGGATCTGGAGACTGTCATACTAACTGAAATAAGCCAATCCCAAAAAACCAGAGGTTGAATATTCTAACATGTGGATGCTAACACACAATGGGTAGGTGGGGGTGGGCCATGAAAGTTCGGTGGATTAGACAAAGGAAAATAAAAGGCAGGGAGAGGGGATAGGAATAGGAAAGACAGTGAAATGAATCTGACATAGCTTTCCTTGTACATGTGTGAATATACCACAGTGAATCTCGGCATCATGTACATCCACAAGACTGGGATTAAAATGCAATATAGTCTGTGTTTGTACAAATACATCAAATAGGTTCTACTGCCATGTAGAGCTAAAAAAAGAAATGATTTTTTTAAGAAGAGTGAAAGAAAAAAGGAAAAAGAAATTCCTTTTCCTACCATGTTAATGGAGTTGTGGTTGGATGTGAAGATTTTCTCAATCTGCCATACTTCACTTTTGGTTCAGCTCCAGTGACTATACCTTTATCAGAGATTTCCCCAACAGACCTTCCCTTTCATCTCAACCCTCAGAACTAAGTCACACTCCCAATCTCAAACTGACTCAAACAAGGAGAACAGCACTGTCATGATGATTTGGGGGTGGTGTGAATGTTTGAGACCCACCACAGCAGTCCCTCTGAGGTTTGGATGTGGTTGTCCTCCTAGGTCGATAAGTTGGGATCCTCAGGGGGGCAGTATTGAGAAGAGGTGGATCCTAGAAAAGGTGAGGCCAAGAGGGAGGCCTAAGGTCATTGGGAGAGTGACCTCAGAAGGACACTCTGAGCACAGAAAAACCCTGGTTTTTGTCTGGCTTTCTGTCTGATGATGAGATTTCTTCTTCACTATGTCACATCAAGTCACAGGATGTTTAGGTGATAAGGGAAGAATGAGCTCTTCTCCTGGCAAAGGTCAACATTCCATGTAAGGCTAGAAAATGTGGTTACAAACACAGCACACTCCAAGTCATGGCATCAGATCTCTTGACACAAGGTCATTAAGATATGAAAAATATAAAGATCCTTCCACTCAGACTCCATCCCCAGGTTTAAAAGCAGCAGTGTCCCCCAGCTGTTATACAGACCTGCTTCTATACTGTCCTACCTTCAGTGTGACTGTCTAGTGGGTCATCCAATTCACTGCTGAAAACAAAGATGCTCTATGGGATCCAACCATACAAAACAGAGACATAAACACAGGGTGGCTACAGAGTGGCTCTGACATTGCTCCTACCTCTGAGTCCATGCTGTGTGGACAGCATCTTCTTGCTCTGACTTGTGTTGCCAGGCTCTGACTGGGTTCTGTGCAATCGGAGGCCTTCCCACAAGACAGCGCAATCAGAACAAAGCCTCTTCCACTTGGAGTTTCAGGAATGTATGCCTCTAATTTGGAAGCTCTTCAGCGGAATCCACAGGATGTTCTAAAAGAACATAGAGTAATTGTCAGTACATGAGTCTGGTTGAAGGTTTTCTCAGGCAGCAGTGTATGGACACAGGGCTGGAGTGGTTGGAGGTGGCTGAAAAACAGCCAGAGTAGAGTTGCTGCTAGGACATGATCTATGGTGGACAAAGAAAGGTAAAGGCATGGATCAGTAGTGCACGAGAAGGAGAGCCTTGGCTTCTCTAGCTAAAGCCCTGCCACGTGGGATGGTGAATTTACCAATGGGTTAAAACTCAATAAATGCACTGTACAATTTGATGGCAGCATGTTACCACTCCTCCTGCGGGGGCTGGGGTTTTGGCTCAGTAGTCGAGCACTTGCCTAGCAGTGTGAGGCCCTGGGTTCTATCCTCAGCACCCAAAAATAAATAAAAAGAAAAACATTGTATCCAACTCAAAAGAAAATATTAAAAAAAAGAAAAAGCCAACATATGAATGACTTAACATTACATCTCAAAGCCCTAGAAAAAGAAGAAGTAATCTACACCCAAAGGAGTAGAAGATAGGAAATAATTAAAATCAGAGCTGAAATCAATGAAATTGAAAGAAAAGGAGCAATTGAAAAAATTGACAGAACAAAAAGTTGATTCTTTGAAAAAATAAATAAAATTGACAGATCCTTAGCCATGCTAACAAAGAGAAGGAGAGAATAAACTTAAATTACCAACAAACAGCATGAAAAACAAATATTACAACAGACACTACAGAAATACAAAAGAAAATTAGAAATTATTTTGAAAACTTGTACTCCAAGAAAATAGAAAATATCAAAGGCATCGACAAATTTTTGAGTCGTATGATTTGCCCAAATTGAATCAGGATGATATATACAATTTAAACAGATCAATTTCAAGTGATGAGATAGAAGCGAACATCAGAAGTCTACAATCCAAGAAAAACCCCAGACTGGATGGATACACTGCCGAATTCTACAAGACATTTAAAGAAGAACTATCACCAATATTCTTCAATTTATTTCAGAAAATAGAAGAAGAGGCAGCACTTCCAAACTCATTCTATGAGGCCAATATCACTCTGATTCCAAAACCTGGCAAAGACACATCAAAAAAAAAAAAAGAAGAAGAAGAAGAAAAAAAAAAAAAGAAAAGAAAACTTCAGACCAGTATCTCTAATGAACATAGATGCAAAAATTCTCAATAAAATTCTGGCAAATCGATTACAAAAATAAACAAAAAGTCATGCACCACAATCTCATGGGGATTCATCCTAGGGATGCTAGGTTGGTTCACCATACAGAAATCAATAGATGTAATTCATCACATCAATAGACTTAAAGATAAGAATCATGTGATCACCTTGATAGATGCAGAAAAAGCATTTGACAAAATGCAACACCCCTTCATGTTCAAAACACTAGAAAAATTAGGGATAACAGAAATATCTCAACATCATAAAGGCTATTTATGTTAAGCCCCAGGCCAACATCATTCTAAATGGAGAAAAATTGAAGGCATTCTCTCTAAAACCTGGAAAAAGACAGGGATGCCCTCTTTCACCACTTCCACTTAACATAGTTCTTGAAACACTGGCCAAAGCAATTAGATGAAAGAAATTAAAGGGATAAACATAGGAAAAGAAGAACTAAAATTAGCATTATTTGCTTATGATATGGTTCTATACCTAGAAGACCCAAAAAATTCCACTAGAAAATTCTAGAATCAGTAAATGAATTCAGCAATATAGCAGGATATAAAATCAACACCCATAAATCAAATGCTTTTCTGTATATCAGTGACAAATCCTCAGAAAGGGAAATGGGGAAAACTATCTCATTTACAATAGCCTTAAAAAATATTCCATCTCTTAACAAAAGAGATGAAAGATCTATATAATGAAAACTACAGAACCCTCAAGAAAGAAATCAAAGAAGACCTTAGAAGATGGAAAGCTCTACCTTGCTTTTGGACAGGCAGAATTAATATTATCAAAATGACCATACTACCAAAAGCACTATACAGATTTAACACAATTCCAATCAAAATCCCAATGACATTCTGCATAGAAATAGAAAAAGGAGTCATAAAATTCATCTGGAAATGTAAAAGACTCAGAATAGCTAAAGCAATCCTTAGCAGGAAGAGTGAAGAAGGTGGCATCACTATACTAGACCTTAAAGTATATCACAGAGCAATAGTAAAAAAAACAGCATGGTATTGCCACCACAACAGACTGGTAGAACAATGGTACAGGAATAAAAGAACACAGAGACTATCCCATGAAATTCCAATTATCTTATATTAGACAAAGTTGCCAAAAACATACATTGGAGAAAAGATAGCCTCTTCAACAAATGGTGCTGGGAAAACAGGGAATCCATATGCAACTAAATGAAATTAAACTTCTATCTCTCACCATGCACAAAAGTCATCTTGAAGTGGATTAAGGACCTAGGAAAAAAACCAGAGACACTGCATCTCATAGAAGAAAAAGTAAGCCTTAATCTCCATCATGTGAGATGAGGCCCCAACTTGCTTAATTAGACTCCTATAATGTAAGAATTAAAATCAAGAATCAATAAATGGGATGAATTCAAACTAAAAAGTTTCTTCTCAGCAAAAGAACAATTTGTGAGTTGAACAGAGAGCCTACATCCTGGGAGCAAATTTTTACCCCTCACACATCAGAGTACTAATCTCTAGGGTATGGGAAGAACTCAAAAATCTACACTCCAGGGCTGAGGATGTACCTCAAGTTGTGGCATGCTCACCTAGCATTCGTGAGGCACTGGGTTCGATTCTCAGCACCACATAAAAAACAAAATAAAGATAGTGTTTCCACTTAAAAAAAAGCTGAAAAAATATTTTTAAAAAAAGCTAAACTCCAAAAAATCCCAAATAAGCCAATCAAAAAATGGGCCAAAGACCTGAACAGACACTTCTCAGAAGAGGATATATAATCAATCAACAAATATATGAAAAAAATATTCATCATCTCTAGCAACTGGAGAAATGCAAATCAAAACTACTCTAAGATTACATCTCACTCCAGTCAGAATGTCAGCTACTATGAATACAAACAACAACAAGTGTGAGTGAGGATGTGGGGGAAAAGGTACACTCATACAGTACTGGTGAGACTGCAAATTGGTGCAGCCAATATGGAAAGCGGTATGGAGATTCCTTGGAAAATTGGGAATGGAACTATCATTTGACCCAGCTATCTCTCTCCTCGGTCAATACCCAAAGGACTTAAAAACAGCACACTACAAGGACACAAGAGCCCAATTCACAATAGCTAAATGGTGAAAACAACGTAGATGCCCTTCAGTAGATGAATGGATAAAAAACTGTGGCATATATACACAATGGAATAGCAATAAAAGAGAATAAAATCATGGTATTTGCAGGTAAATGGATGGAGTTGGAGAATATAATACTAAGTGAAGTCAGCCAATCCCAAAAAACAAATGCTGAATGTTTCCTCTGATATAAGGAGGAAAAATCATAGGGTAGGGAAGGGGAACATGGGAGGAATAGATGAACTCTAGATAGGGCAGAGGGATTGGAGGGGAAAGGTGGGGGCTTGGGTTTAGAAATGCTTGTGGCATGTGATGGATATCATTATCCAAAGTACGTGTATCAAGACATGAATTGGTGTGAATAAACTTTGTATACAACCAGAGATATGAACAATTTGTGCTCTATATGTATAATATGAACTATGATGCATGCTGCTTTCATATATAAATAAAAAGTTAATAAAAAGGGAAGATTACAGTAAGGAAGTAGCACTATGAAGTATATTACATTAATATTTCAAATTAATCCTACCACTTTCCTCATTGAGTTCACTATTATTTTAATCGATTCTGGTGTTAGCAGTAAAACTATGACTAAATACTCATCTTTGTACTTTGAGGACTAGATCAAGAAGAATAATCTATTAAGTAGACAGACATGTGTAGTGATTATTCATTTGTTGTCATCTGTCTGTTAACGTGATAATTTTTCAGTGGCACTATTTCACTAGCAACTTATTTCTGGCAAGGGTAATTTATGTGCCTTTCACATAGGATCCTCCACTTATAAACCAATAATTTCACCTCCCTTTACTCTCTTTCTCACATATGCAAAGTCAACTGTGGATACGGGAAAATCTACAGAAAACTATCTTTAAATATGGTGACCCATTGGTTTACTTTCAAACCAGCTTCTACATTCTTAATTGCTTGTTAACAAAGTCCAAGAAGCAGCACTAGAGAGTAACAATCCAAAATTAAATTCTATCACAGGGAAATTATTGTCCCAGTCAGTCAAATATCCATCAGTAAACTGAGTCAGTGATCAGCTAACTTCAATAATAGAAATAATGCTCTTCTTATTTCCAGAAATAGGATGTGAATCATGATATATATGTAGCAATGTCTACATAGGAAGTATATGGAATTCTTTCCTTTACAAGAATTTACATACTGTATTAGAATTGAATTACGAATGGATGCTTAATCTAAAAATATGAAACAGAAAAAAAAGAAAGAAAAAAATTTCAAGAAGTGATAGACTCTTTCCATAGGAGATAGAGATTCTGAAGAAAAACGAGTCAGAAATCTTCATAATGAAGGAATCAATCCAACAACTTGAAAACTCAATGGAAAGCATCACCAACATACTAGACCACTTGACAGATGGAGATTCAGGCAATGAAGACCTTGTCCCTCTCTTGAAATGTTTTCACTTCTGAGTCTCAGGACTTGGTTTCATGGTAATTGGGTCTCCCTGTGTCTCCAGAGGCTTGGAGGGTAATGCTTCACCCTGGCTAGGGGCAACACTTTACTCTTCACCCAGCCCACCTGTCTCTCTGTGACCCTCCTCCTGCTCCTCACCCACCATGATTCCTCTGGATGCACCTGGACCCTCTCCTCTCTTGTCTTTAGTCCAGGGAAAGGGAGGTAACTGGGTTTCATACATTTGACAGCTTGGAATACCTGTTCGGGACTGGACCTCCATAAATGGGATCCTTGTGAATCTGGTATTTTTGAAGAAGCAGACTGGATGAGCCAATTTAGGTGCCAGTGCCAAGAGACAGATGGGTCAAAACTCAAAAGGTAAAAAAGTGGGAGAAGAGGTTGAAAATTTACCCTCTCCCTACCAACATGTGCATATGTCCATGAAGGATGACACTCTGCTTGGTAAAACTGGAGAGTATGTATAGGAAGAAAGCTAAGGAAATTACAATAGAATGGCTATTTTGGATTTGGGACACTGGTGCTGAAGATATACTCATATTAGAGTTAAATGAGGAAGAGCACATTAGTCACAACCTACTCTACATTACAACAATGTACATATGTAGCTGTAAATGAGGAAAATGAGGACACTGCCATCTCTTTATTGTCCTGGCTGATAGCTTCCTGAAATTATGATTGGCACAACATGTTGAGGTCACCCACGGCACCCTGTGGTGGAAGTCCATGGAAGAACTCCAAGACACTCTGAGGAAGTTAGGGTGTAGCAGGCCCTTGATGCAGCAATCTGCACTGATCCTGATAATGAAGCATTCACAGAAGAACTGAAGGACCATTCTCCTAGCATCTATGAGGCAGTGTCATGGAAGCGTGGGGTCATTCCTGATCTGTTGATTGGCATTTGATTTTTCTCAAGCCACACAGGTTCTGGCTGCATGGGATAAACTCAAAAGATGAGGAAGTGAGGTTTCAGAGAATATATCTGAGAAGCGAGGAGATCTAAAGGGCGAATGAAAATACCAGAGGTCCAATGAGGAAAAGCAAGAATGATATGCCTTCGTGTTGGAGGGCAATGAAGGTCTTTGTTCTTTCAAAGGATATTTGCGTAGTCTACTCTAGGTTATGGGATGATGTTGCCACCTCTGTGCTGGACATAACCTGAATAAGTACCAACGTTTTATTATTATATTGATGATGTGGCTTTAATATCTGTATCGTTACTCCACCTAGAGACTGCAGCTCACAGAGTTTTGGCACACCTCCAGGACAGATGATGGGGTGTAAATTCCTCCAAGTTGCAAAGACCTGGGGATTCTCTCATGTGTTCAGGGGTTATTTGGTTGTATCCTGCTGTTGCAAATAAAAAGCAAATTTTCCCAATTCCCAGACACAGACCTTTCTGGATGTTGAGATGTTTTCATCTCTGTACTCCATAATTTAGGATTAATGTTAAAGACTTTGTATGTTTCAGTAAAAGCTTGGCCTGGTGGGACTGGGAAATGGAACATCTCAAGTACTTTTCTAAACAAAAAATCATTGTGGAGGAATTACAAGCCTTGGGTATATTAGCCCAAGCACACCCCTATCAATATATTTCCTGCCCTGATTGTTTGAATGGGTCATTAGGAAATATCAAGGCAATAAATGAGTTCAACTTTGGCCTTGGTGACATCCTTGGGAGAGGCAAAGATAATGAAAGACATTGGGGATCAACCACTACACACTGTGCTTTCCTGTGGGAAGAGAAACAATAGACTTTGTATTCCACATGGCATTTACCTAGCTTGATAATAGGTTAGGGGATGGTTGTGGCAGCTCTGATCTTGTGGACAAAAACACAGGAGCTGCCAGAGGGGACCAATTGAGTCTATTGGCCATGGGAATGGCAAAAGGGCCTCAATGATGTGGGTTGCTAGTCCATGGGTAAAGGGACTAGACCAAGACATACAAATAGGGGGAAAAAAACCTACCAGTAGAGAATTTTTCATCTCTGCGTTAGTTTCTCATTTCATTATGGTCTGTAACTACTTCATTGTTGACATACTTTTCTTTGCACAAGGACAACTTGAACAAGAAATATGGTATTGTAAATGTGGTGATGGGACACAGGCTGGTACTATTCTCACATAGATTCATCAGGTTGCTTATGTGTTGCTGAATAATCCAATTTGTATGTATTCACTCCTGTGGCAGTTTCCCCTTAGAGCTAAGGTATTTATGTAACAGACAAATATCATAATAGATGTGCAGAATAAAATGATTCCTGGCTGTACATTGAGGTGCCACTGTCCTCCTCTTCTCCTCTCCTCTCCTGTGGCATCTTCAGGCAGCCACCTTGGTGTAGAGGGAGCAAATGTGAAAACTAGAGCCACAGCTGCAGCTCATGGACACAGCTGGACAACTGCCCTATGGAACTGAACATAAATGTATCTTTCTTTAAGGAAACCAAATAGCATGACTTCCATTATATGTGGAAATAACGAACTATGACAAAGCTTATTCTGGGGTCCACTGTGTTTGACAGCTTGTGGTGGCTGGGTACAACATGGGTGGAAATGACAAGGAAATTTCCTCCCTGTATAGAAAGACACAATGACAATAATACATCCCTCACCTGGGAAGTTTGGGCTGGCTCCCTATACATCAATGTAATTTAACTACTGTCCCCAAAGACCCTGACTGGTTGGTGACTGACAGTTGAGCATGTGGACCCCTGTAGCTGACATATGAACAGTTGGCAGTATATTGTGACAGAGATCAACAGACCCCTTTCACTTACTTCTGCATATTTCCAGACATACTGGGGCTTATTCCTGTATTGCCAGCACTGTGTCCCCAACTCTCATCCTTAGCCTGCTCCCTCCCTTTTAATATGTCAATGCAGTGCAGGGGCCAGCAGAGATCATAGCGGGGTGGTGTTGGCAGTGATGCAACAGGAAAGTGGCACCAGACCAGCATACACCGTGTGGCCAGTAGGAGGTCATGTTCCACAGCGGAAGTAGCCATTTTGAGAGTCAGGATCCGAATTGCTTCTTTTCCTGTTTATCTTAGTTGGCAACACATGGAGACTGGGCTCTGGGTTTGGACATGGAGTGACCAGGGAATACAGCAAGAAGCAAACACAAAACCAACAGTCACAAAATCAAACACAGTTTATGCAAACACTTTCCATTACTCTGAGCACTTATAGTTTCACTCCAGAGACCATTCTCGTTGCTTTCTGCTGGGTTCCATGGAGTCTTTGCATCACAGGACAAATCATATTTGAACAGGACCACTAAAGGTGTTACAGTTTTCAATATGAGGTGGCCACAGAATCTCATGCATGAGACAATGCAAGAAAGTTTTAAGAAGAAATGATGGGGTCATGACACCCTAAATAAAGCAGATTTTTAATGCATTAGGATGATGAAATGGGAGATAAGTGTAGGCAGGTGGGTGTTGGCTAGAAGTGAGTCCATGGGAGCATGCCTTTGGGGTTTCTATTTTGTTCCTGGTGAGTTGCTGTCTCTGCTGTTTACGGGCCATGCCTGAGCTGCTTTCTTCCAAAACACTACACTGACATGATGTTTTGCCTCATCTTGGGCCCAGAGTTATGAACACAGCTGACTATGGATTACCTCTGAAGCCATGGGAAATATTTTTTTCCTCCTCTAATCATTCTTATCATCTCTTTGGTCATTATCGAGACAAAAAGAAAAATATTAAAGAACAGAAATAGGTACCAACAAGTGAGTTGCCTGCAGTGACATGCTGACTATGGGGCTCAGGAACTTGTGGAGACTGGTATTTGGAATAGAAATTTTGAATAGTTTCGAGATGTAAGCTGAAAAGCTTTGAACATTGTAAGCGTAGTATATCGTGTGATTCTCGTGGAAGTTCTGAAGATCAAAGTGCTGATAGGACTGTTGATAGGAAAGACTGTGTTCCTGAGGTTGCAAAAAAGGAATATTCTATTGGAAGAGGAAGTAGAAGACAGTTATGTTACATTTAGTCAAAGATATTGCCTACGTTGTGCACATTGTGTCACTCTTTTAGGGGCTGAATTTAGAGATGATGAACTACTTACTGTGGTGGAGGAAATTACAAGGCATAAGGCATTCAGACAGTGGTATGATATTTCTAGCAGGTTGATCCAGGTTTACTGTGATAATGTGGAGCTGAAAGAAGGGTGCAAACTTGAATTTTAGTGGAAATGTTGAAGTAAAACTGGATTTCCAGAAGTTGTGTTTGTTAATGCATTACTGCGATGCTAAACAAATTACACAGTGGCAATAGGGGAAAATGCTTAAGGGAATTTCAGGAATTGGCAAGATTCTATGTCCAATTCATATTCATATGATATAAAATTAAAATTCCCTTGAGAAGGGGAACCACTAGGAATGGGTTTCACCATGCTCAGTCAATCAGACCCTCAAAGGCTGCCACAGCCATGGTTTCAAAAGACTTAGCTACTGCTTCAGATGGAGATATACCCTGGCTTCAACCACTTGGTGCTGGCTCTGCAGGAATGCAGGATGCTGTCCTGAGGTGGTCATGAAGGCTTCCAACAAGATTTCAAAGGAAGGCCTAGCAGGTCAAAGTATAATGGAGCTAGAATCCCTGTAGATAGTCCCTGAGAAGGTAATTCGTGCAGCTGTGAGAAGAAAGCTGAAGCTTCAGAAGAGAATCCTTGGATTAAAAGATGCTGGTCATGTGCAATATATGTCAGGTAATGTGACTAGCTGAGCACAGAGCTAGCCTATGTGAGAGGCCAAGGGACAAGGCTGCCCAAGTCCTTTGGAGCCCACTGTGACAACATGTGCTCCAGATCCTGAGCATGGGGATAGAGGACTTGTTGGCCCAGCTGGGTTTTGTCTTGACTTCTATCCTTTTCTTCTTTCTATGTGCCCATCTCTCCCTTTTGTAATTGAAATACTTATTCTGTTCTACTATACATGGATATACATAAGTTGATTTTGACTCCTACACAAGACACAACTAAGAGTTTGACTTCAGTCCCAAAGGAGACTTTGGACTTGGGCTTCAAGTTTTGGGCAAGGCCAAAACAGTTGAGAATTGGGAATCTCCTGGAGAGTCACTGAATGTATTTTCCATGATAAAATGTTTGTAGTGTTTTGGAGACCAGGGGTCCTGTTAGTTATTGAGATTAGGTGTATTTCAAAAGCTCAAGTGAGGCCTTCAAAATGCTAAGAGGTAAAATTGTTAGATGATGACATTGCTGCCGAAATGTATAAGTAAATCCACTGGGTGAATTAATAATTTAAAACAACTACTGTAGTTTGTCGTAAATGGGGAAGATGGGGCATGGCTGGAAGAAGTAGGTCACTTGGGGCATGTCCTTGGAGATTATATTTTGTTACTTGGTCCTCTATTCTTTCTACTTCATAGTGGTCATAAATTGAGAAACTTCCTGCAAAATGCCCTTCTTCCAGGATGTTCTGCCTTAACACAGACCCAGAGAAATGGTTGCTCATGGCATGAGACCTCTGAAATGTGAGGAGTTCTGCATCACTTTGGGCCCAGAGAAATGCACTCAGCCAAATATGAACACAGTACTTTGAGAAATGTGGTGCTAGGCAACAGCAAGAATATTGGATCCTGAGCTGGGGATACAGCTTAGTTGGTAGAGGGCTTGCGTTACATGCACAAGGCCGTGGGTTCAATACCCAGCACCACAAAAAAAAATATATATATATTGATATGGTTCAGAAAGAAAACTATGTACATACACTGGTTAGAATAAAAGGGAATTCACCCTAATAAAAAAGTACATATTTTGCCTGAAGTTAGTATCAAAGAGTCAGGCACCATTACTGACTCCATAATCCTGCTGGACAGTTCCAGGAACTAAATTTCTAGTATGCTGGGAAATCATGGAAGAAAAACTACCAGAGCTATTCTGGGGCAATTTATGGCCATTTGGAGTAGGTAATTGATGACCCTACATGACTACTTCAAGCACAATCCATACAGATATATAAAGTCATGTAGTATGAATGTTTAAATAACCAATTGAAAAACAGCCCCAGAATAACCCGGAAGAGGTAAACATAATTTTGTGGCACATGTGGGGAAAAAAAGCACAGCAGTGTCCCACAGAACTCTAAGCTCAGACCAGCAGTGGACATTTGGCCTTGTTCCTTACCCTGGGGACCTTTTCCTTTTTTTTTTTTTTTTTTTTTTTTGTTGTTGACAAAACTGGCGTAGCCCCAAACTCTTTCTTCATCATGCATTCCAGTCACACATCATGAGAGATGAACTCAACAGTGGGCCTTTGTCCTCCTCAGGAGCTGGTGACCCATCTCAACTCCTTTGGTCATTTTGGTGGTATCCTGTCAGACTGCACCTGGTGATCTGAATGGGCGGTTTTCTCGGCATGGTCACTGGTCATGATGCCTGGCCCTTTTGGCCATCAGGCACCCATCCATCTGACCTGCAGTGCTCCCGCTCCTTGGCAGGATCACCCTGCTGCTCCAGCAATACCATCAGCCCTGCCTGCAGGGACGCCCAACAAGATACCTATCCTCGAGTGCCAGGCTCTGCAGACTGCCACAGAGGCCCTCTCCTACAGGTGATGCCTTCCCCTCTGGGGATCCTGCCACCAGGATCATGGAGGTCCCCACTCTGAAAAAGCTGGTGCTTTCATCCACCAACTCACATGGGATTGTACCATCCCAATTGTAAGTCCTTCCTCCTCTTTAGAGATTAGTCTTCCCACCTTTAAACCTTGAAGTCCAATGAGTAATGAAGCCCATGATACCCGATCAACTGCCTGTTCCTCAGAGGAAGAAGAGCTGATAGTCCAAGTGCAGCATGAAAAATCAGTTGTCCTCCAGGAGGCAGAGGAGGGTCCCCAAAGGAGGATACGGAAATGGCTGCCTTGACAAAAGGGTTAGAAACACCAGCAGAGTCTCCCCCTGGAGACTACTCAGGGAGACCTCAGTGTCCTGGGGCCCAGTCTTGAGCTCTGGGAGGGAAGCACCTTTCAAAGAGGACACAAGTACCTCTCAAGAATTTCTCTGTGGTACCTACCATCTGCAGCTCCCACAGACTTGCAGCAGGAGTGCTGACCATGGCTCAGGCTGTTGCAGAAGCTGCACTGCTCCAGGAGAAGACCTGGGCAGCTTCTCACATTGAGAGAATAGGCCAATGAAAGGCTGGACAAACACCATCTGCCTGTTTCTCCAGTCTCCCAGGGCTCAACCAAGGAGTTGCAGGGCCAAAAACATTCCTGTGGTCCATCAGAAAGCTGTCCTCTTCCCAGAGCTCATGCCTGGAGACTCATGAAGAGAAAGAAGCCCATGCCAAAGGCACTGCTGTTGGTCCTACCCTGGCATGGAGTTTGGCTGCCCTCAGCTGCCTAGAAGACTCTTCTGTGTCTAGAGTAAGACGTAGGCACACGGCTGAGGGAGGTTCCAGAAAGAATAGTGATCACATACGATCACAGATGAAGAAGAAATATTGTACAAAGGAAAAAGGACATAAAGATGGACTGATGAAAACAAACATTATTTCTCTTGATTCCTGGGGGTTTTTTAGTGCTTTCTTAAATTTTGTGCCCAAGGCATGTTCACTTTACCTTAACTTGAGGAAGTGTATCACCATTCAATGTGAATAACTGCACATTAACCTATATTCAATAGGGTCCCCCCACCTCCTATCTCCATCCTTAGCTATCCAGAGTTTGGCTCAATATTTTGAGATAATTAACTTCTAAACTTTTTCTTGGAGGAAGACAGGATATCTGAGACTAGCAATTGTTGTTATGCAGACACCCAGAAAATTTCCTGCTTTTATCCTTACATGGGATGCTTTTTATTAATACTCAAGTATTTTCAATTCCTGCATTTTTCAATCCCCAGTTCCAAAAAAATAAACAAACAAAATAGGAGAAAATAAAGACATTTTAATGACAAAAACAACTCAGGAGTTAACTAAGAGACCCTCACTATGATAATTAAAAAACAAAAAAACTTCAGAAGAATAGTGATCACATAAGGAAGATCACAGATAAATAAAGAAATATTGTGCAAAGGAAAAATTATTGTACAATGTCAATTGACTTCATTTAGGGCTTTCTCTACTGCTTCTTAGGTTTCAGTTTTGTGAGGGTTCATGAAGTCAGTTATCAACTATCTCTCCTGGCATCCAAAACTGTGTTCTTCTCTTCCATCATCAAAGCCCTCATGAATTTCTAATTCTTCAAATTTCTTTTCCTAATGCAAATTAAAACTGCATTGAGATTTCACCTCACTCCAGTCAGAATGGCAATTATCAAGAATATAGGGGCTTGGGTTGGGGCTCAGTGGTAGAGTGTTTCCCTAGCATGTCCGATGCCCTGGCTTCAGTCCTCAGCACCACATAAAACAATAAATAAATAAAATAAAGGTTTTTTTCAAAGACTATGAAAAGACAAATTGCATTAAAAAAAGAATAAAGTGACAATAATTGTTGGTAAGGAAATGGGAAAAAGGGTACACTCATACATTGCTTATGGGACTGCAAATTGGTGCAACTACAAGGGACCAATTGAAGATTCCTTAAAAAACTTGGAATGGAAACACCTTTTGACCCAGTTATCCCACTCCTTGCTATATATCCACAAGATAAAATCAGTATACTACAGTGACACAGCCACATCACAATAGAAGACACAGAAGCTCAATTCACAATAGCTAAGCTATGGAACCAACCTAGGTACCCATTAACAGATGAATGGATAAAGAAAATGTGGTATCTATACACAATGGAATATTACTCAGCCACAAATAAGAATGGCTTTATGACATATACAGGTAAATGAGTGGATCTGGAAACTATCATTCTAAGTGAAATAAGCCAATCCCCAAAAAACAGAGGTTGAAGGTTCTCCCTAATGTGTGGATGCTAACACAATGGGCAGGTTGAGCTGGTTGGTAAAAGTTCAATGGATTAGACAAATGAGAATGAAAGGCAGGGAGAGGGGATAGGAATTGGAAAGACAGTGGAATGAATCTGACATAACTTTCCTTTGTACATGTGTGAATACATCACAGTGAGACTCAACATCATGTACATCCACAAGAATGGGATTAAAATACGATATATTCCATGTTTATATAAATATATCAAAATTCTATTGCCATGTATGGCTAAAAAGAACAAATTAAAAAAATTTTAAACGGAGAAAGAAAAAAATTTCTTTTCCTAGCATGTTAAAGGAGTTTTGGTTGCATGTGGAGATTTTCCCAGTCTGCCATATTTCACTTTTAGTCCATCTCCTGTGACTGTATCTTTACCAGAGATTTCCCCAGCAGACTTTCCCTTTCATCTCAACCCTCAGAACTAAGTCACACTCCCAATCTCAAACTGACTCAAACAAGGAGAACACACTGTCGTGCTGCTTTGGGGTGGTGTGAATGTTTGAGACCCAACACAGCAGTCCCTTCTGAGGTTTGGATGTGGTTGTCCTCTTAGGTCCATGTGTTGGGATCCTCAAGGGGGGAGGATTGAGAAGGGGTGGATCCTGTAAGAGGTGAGGCCAAGTGGGAGGCCTAAGGTCATTGGGAGAGTGACCTCAGAAGGACACTCTGAGCACAGAAAAACCCTGGATTCTGTCTGATGATGTGATTTTTTTCTTCACCATCTCACATCAAATCACAGGATGTGGCAGAGCCAAGAGGGCCCTGACAAAAGCCATGCCTTTGAACTTCCAAAACTATGAACTAAATAAAACTCTTTTTTTAAAAGAACTTAGACTGCCTCGGGTATTCCATTATAGCCATGCAAAAGTGACTATGTAGTCACCTTCAAAAACCTTAATCAGGGCTTAGAGAGTCAAACTCCAAACCACTACTCAAATGAGGAAGTCACCTCTTAAAGACAATGGTCATGTCTCTTAAAGGTTTCTATCTTTAGCAATGGCTGTGGTTGTTTGACTGAGGGATAATCTATTTCACAAATACAAGATATGGAGAACATACTTATGCATAAATGGTGAAGTGATAAAGGCAAAATGAAACTGAGATAAGAACAGGAGTAGGGGGGGAAGGAAAGTTAAAGTCTGTGTTTATACTGTCTGATTTGCAATGGGCTAACCAGGAAGAGTGACCCTTTCCTTTTGTGTGAAGAGGCATATTAAATGTCAAGAAGCTAAAAGACAGCATGAAGGTAGCTCTCAAGCTAAAGACTAAATCAAATTACTTCAAGGCCTGTTCTCTTAAGGTCATGTTGATATAACAATGGCCAAATTGCTCTAGGATAAAAGTTTGGCCTGTTTGGTTTACTGTGGTCTTGTATTTACACCTGAGACACTCATTTGGAAATCCTAGTTCTATTCTGCAAGACGGTAAAACAGCTTCTGAAAACTTTAATCAAGTGATGTTTGAGTCTGAAATTAAAATTGGACACGGTCATAATTTGGCTTAATCTGTGCTATTAAAGAGAATATCAATTGACTAAATAGAATAAAGGTCATGAACACTGTGTTTGAGGAGGAAAGAATTAGAGACAATGAGCCCCCTGCCATGCCAACCAACCCCCTTGTAGTATTGGGTGTTAAATCCAGGGGCTTTTGCATGCTAGGCAAGCACTCTACTACTGAGCTGCATCCCCAGCTAGAAAACTCATTGTTTCCACTTTGCTTTACAGGGTTTGTTGAGAGTACTGAAAGTACTTTTACAATTTTATCCCTTTATTTTTTTTTTTTTTTTTTGGGAAACATTTAAAAGTCGACACAGAAAAATTCTACATATTATTACATATACTGAGATGTCTGAATATATGTACTCAGTTTATCAATTTTTGAGTTGTGAACATTCATTAAATGTACTCTTTAAAAAATACTTATCTTTTAGTTGTAGTTGGACACAATACTATTATTTCATTTATTTTTATGTGGTGCTGAGGATCAAACCCAAGACCTTGCACTTGCTAGGTGCGTGCTCTAAGGCTAAGCCACAACCCCAGCCACATTAAATGTACTCTTTTTTATTAAAGGGAGAGTGACAGAGGGAGAGAGAGAGAGAGAGAGAATTTTTTTTTAATATTTAATTATTCGTTATTGGCGAACACAACTTGTTTGTTTGTAAGTGGTGCTGAGAATCGAATCCAGGCCGCAGGCAAGCCAGGCGAGCGCGCTACCACTTGAGCCACATCACAGCCCCTAAATGTACTCTTAAATGAATATGTTGGCATAGATTTGGAGTGTAAGTATCTGAATTTATCTAAAACTATTATTTGAATTTGGCATTCATGCAGAATGCCAGAAAGTCACTAGCCACTTGGAACATCCAAAGATACTGAGCCACAAACTTTTGAAAAATTAAGATATATAAAGTCATGGACTACTTTTATAGAAAATTGAACAATTGATTGCTTTAAATTCTATGTGTTTATTTTTTAGTTGTAGTTGGACACAATACCTTTATTTTATTCATTTATTTTTCTCTGGTGCTGAGGATCGAACCCAGGGCCTCACAGGTGCTAGGCAAGTGCTCCACTACTGAGCCAAAACTGCAGCCTTACCTTGAAAGTACACAAAAATAAATAGTGCAAGTACTTTAGTGCTTTTTGTCTGTGTTGTCCTGTCCGATACATTGATGAGACAATTGACTTTCCTGTCCATGCCACAATTTTAAATGTATTACGTATGTGGGAAAGATAACAAGTATCTAAATACGACTTCCTTTTCCAGAAAATGTCTTGAGTTTAGACAGAGCTGAAGAAGCTGAGTGTGGCGTGCTCTGATCAGGAGGAGAGGTCCAGTCTTCAGGGAGATGGTCTAATTGGGCTTGTGTGGTGATTAAGGGGCAGACAGCTCTGGCTTTGGAGGACAGAATTTCCCTGGCCCTCGCCACAGCCCCTTCTATCTCCTTCAGCAATTGTCAATATTTGGTCCCTAACACAACCACACCTAGAATAACCATGTTGGAATGTTAAAACTGGCATCGGTGGGGCCAAGCCTCTCCTTTTTCCAGACAACAATGCTCTGGCTAAAGGGAGTCTCACCTTCCACATCACCACCTCTGACACCAACCAACCAAGTGCAAAAGCTGTGCCTAGAAGGACTGCTCCCATTCGGGTTGTATGGCACAGGAGTGCACATACATACCTATGAGACTGAGCAATTTCTGGAGGCTGTGCCGTGCCCTTCCAAGTACCCAAAACTGGCAGCTTGGAACTCTGAGTGTAACACAGCTGGGCTGGTCATATTTGCCAAGTTTTCCTTCAGAATTAAAACTCAGCCCTTCAGTGATCATCTCTTGAGAAGGGGTTCCTAAAAGTTCTGAAAGTTTTAGACAATGACTTGGCATCTCTCCTTCCAGAAGACCAGTTCTGAAGATCAAGGCATCTCCTAGGTGCCATTTCTGCATAGCAGCAAGCTGACCCTGGCTGACTGCAACCTGTTGCCAAAACTATTGAGATTAGGAGGACTCTTTAAGATGCACTGAGTGTATTCCTCACAATGAGATGGACCATAACCTTTTTTATGGCGTAGCATGTGGTGGTTTGGAGATGAGGTGCGCCTGAAAAACTCATTGGAGTTAATGGAGGAATGTTCAGAGGTGAATGATGTGATTATGAGCATGGTGACCTAATCAATCAATAAATCCTTTGGGTGGATTAATAATTAGAAAGGACCACTGTACTGGGTTATAACTGTGGTTAGGTGGGGCATGGCTGGAAGATGGAGGCCACTAGTAGCATGCCCTTGGAGATAACATTTTGCCATTTGCTCCTTCTTACTTTCTGCTTTATGGTTGCCAATGGGTAAGCAGCTGTCCTTCAAAATGTCCTTGTGCCCCAATGTTCTGCTCCACCTCTGGCCCAAGGCAATGGAGCTGGCTGCCCATGAACTGACACCTCTGAGACATGAAACGTTCTGCGTCACCTTAGCCCCAAAGCAATGCAGTCAGCCAAACACGGACTGAGATCTCTGGAAAACGCAATGGTAGGCAACAGGAAGAACACTGCACACCCTCAATGTGGTGGAGAGAAAAGGATGTGTTTATGCTTTGGTCAGGATGAGAGGGAACTGCTCCCAAACAAAATATACATATTTTACCTGAAGTAATATAGGAGTCAGGCACCATTACTGGCTCAAGGATCCTGTGGGACAGTTCCAGGGACAACTGTAATGGTTTTCCAAATTGATAGTATGCTGGGAACTATAGCTGTAGTTTTCTGAAGGCAACTGATGGTGGTTTGACTCTGGATGGCTACAGTCATGTCCAGTAGAACCGTGGAGATATTTTTGGAGCCAAGTAGAATGACTGCCTAAGTAACCCAAAGGAAAGCAGCCTCCGAATGACCCTCTGGAGGGTGAGAATAACTGTGTGGTGGGTGTGGGAGAAGAAGCAGCGCAGAGTCAGGAGGAGCCTGAGCTCAGACCAAGTGGGGGTGGGGGTCTCTTCACCCTGGAGCCTTCCTTTGACCAACCGTCTTGGTTCAAGTCCTTTGTGCGTCATGCATTCCAGCCACACGTCACAAAGGCTAACCTCCAGTTCAGCCTTTGGTCGAAGGAGGAGCTGGCTTCTCAGCCAAGCTGCTCTGTGCTGACTAGCATTGGACTAGTGTGGGACTTCTGCCTAGTGACGAGCCCCAGGTGCCCTCCATGGGCAGTCTTCTGACCAAGTGCGGTCGCAGGCCGCTCCGCAGGGCCCTCTTGGACCCTCAGACTCCTCTCCGCCTCGCCCGGGAGACTCCTTCTCCTCACAGGGACCACCCCGCTGCACCTGCCTCTCCCCTCAGCCCTGCCAGCAGGCATTTCCTCCAGGATCCCAGACCTCGGGGGCCTCCTGCTGCTGGCAGGGACAGAGGCCCGCTCCTCTGTCAGGGGATCCTGCTGCCGGTGGCCTGGGGGCCGTTCCCCAAAAAGCCAGTGCTATCGCGGAAGAACTCGCGCATGTTGGGACCCTTGACAGCAGTAAGGGTCCCCCCTCCTTGCCGCAGGCCACTCCTCCTGCCTTCAGTTTCTCACCTCCTCCACCAAGCTGAGGGGCCCATGACACCTGCTTGTTGCCCTCTGGGTGCGTCTAAGGGAGCTGAGCTCAGGGCCCAGGAACAGCGAGAAAAAGAAAGATCCACCAGGAGGAGGAGCAGGAGAAGGAGAAGGAGGAGGAGGAGGAGAAGGAGGAGGAGGAGGAGGAGGGGGAGTTGGAGAAGCTGAAGGAGAAGAAGGACGAGAAGGAGGATGAGAAGGAGGAGGAGGAGGAGAAGGAAAAGGAGAAGAAGAAGGAGGAGGAGAAATAAGAGGAGGAGAAGAAGGAGGAGGAGGACACTTGGGGAGACCTCAGTGCCCTGGAGGGAGAGAGTGTTCCAGAGAGGGCCCAGATGTCTCTCAGGAAGCTGTCACATGGGAGCCCCGCCACCTGTAGCTCCCAGGACCCTGCTCAGGGAGTGCTCCTCCTGCTTCAAGCCCAGGGCCACTCAATGCTCCACACGTGGGCCCAGGAGCATGTAGGTGAACTGGATCTGCCTGTCTCTCCAGCCTCCCAAGATGCCATGCAGGGAGAGCAGGGCCTAAAGCCGACCTGTGTTCTATCCCAGAGTTGGCCCTCACTAACTGCTGCCTCCAGGAGGCCAAGTAAAAGAAAACGGCTCATGCCAGTGGCCCTGCCATCACTGATTTCCTGGCATCAGGATGGGCTGCCCCCACCTGCAGAGCGGCCACTTTTATGTACAAAAGGCACCCTGAGGAGGGTTCAGAGTGCCAGAAGTAACAACGTGGAGCCTGAGGCAGAGGTCGCCCAGGGCGGAAGAGAGACTCTGGAGGACTGCACCACCACTGTCCATTCATCCTCCCCACCTGCAGACCCTCCCTGGAATGCAGGCCCCTCCCACCACCCACTGACCCCTCCCCCATCCGAACCAACCTTGCCAGCAGGCAGATGGAATTCCAGCCTGCTGGGCCCCTGAACCTATCCATCCCTCCACCTCCTCCCTCATCTAATATTCCTCTGCTTCTTCCCAGGAAACCTCCTTCTCCCTTTAGCCCCAGTCCCCATGTTGGAGTTACCCCTAATGTGTTTCACCTTCCCACACCTCTTACCCAGGTCCCTTTCCCATCCAATCCCACCTCTTCCAGAACGGAATCCCCAACCCCCATGTGTATTGATCCTCCTCCTCCTTTTGATCCTCCTTCTCCTCCAATTCCTCCTCCTCCACCTCCCCCTCCTCCACCACAACCACCTCCTCCCCTTCCTTCTTCTTTTCCTCCTCCTCCCCCTCCTCCTCCTCCTCATCTACCTCCTGCTTTTCCTCTGCCTCCTTTTTCTCCTAATCCTTCTCCATTTCCTCTTCCTCCTCCATCTCCTCTTCCTCCTCTTCCTCTTCCTCCTCCTCCTCATCTTCCTCTTCCTCGTCTTCCTCCTCCTCCTTCTGTTCCTCCTTCTCCTCCTTTTCTTCCTCCTCCTCCTTTTCCTCTTCCTTCTCCTCCTCTTCCTCCTCCTTTTCCTCCTCCTCCTTCTCCATTTCCTCTTCCTCCTCCTCCCATTCCTCCTCCTCCTACTCATTTTCCTGCTCCTCCTCCTCTTCCTCCTCCTAATGTTCCCTCTCCTTTGACTGCTCCTCCTGCTGCTCCTCTTCCTCCTCCTCCTCATTCTTTCCCAAGACCCACTCCTGTCCCTTCCACCCGCAACCCCAATACCCAGGGCCAGCACTCCGTCCCTCCAACTCTTACAGCCATGTCATCGGCTCACCTTTCCCAGCATTCTGCTGTGCTGCCTGAGGACATGGCCATGGACACTACCCCCCCTTCCATGGTGGTCATTTTCCCATCTTCTTCGTCCAGTGACAGCTCTGGCCCACACCGCAGTGACCATGGCCGTAGGCAGCACAGGCAGCCAGCAAAGGGACCAGTCTTCCCCGGCCTCCCAACCCTTCAGTTCTCCCAACCCAACCCCAATCTGTCCCATTCCATTGTCCCACCACCCACCCCTCAGCCTGCATCAGGGAACCCTGCTGGACAGCAAAGAGCCTCTCTTCCCAATGCCCCCATGGTTACCATGCTGCCAGTGAAGGTCCACTCACCAGCCTCCACCGTGGCACAGAAGGCCTCTGCACCACCAACCTCCCAGGCTGCCAGTGAAGAGCCCATGGATACGACCCCTCCTTCAAAGGCTGTCATGTTCTAGTCACCTCCTGCCTGCCAAGTTCTTAGTCTGACTCAATTTGGTAAGCATGGCAGACACCTCCACAGCTATTTCTATATTGTAGGCCTGGTGCCACATATTTGGGGTTTGATTTCTGCTTGCTATTTATTCCCAATGTTACTTTGGAGGTAAAATGTGCTTTGCAAATGTTGGCTTTTGACATAATAGCTGAAGACTCAATCACCAATGAAGCAGTATATGTGTGTATTTGCACACACACACACACACACACACACACATACACACCAGAAATGCCACAGTCTTTGTCTCTAAATTTTAGAAGTAGGCAAATTTGAAAATTTTCTAGAAATATAAAGGAGACTAAAGAGATGTGATAAGTGTGTGAACTGTGGGAGCCTGGACTTAAATCCAGCATAGAGGATGACAACAGGACAACTAACAAATTGGTCTGTAGACTGGAGGAATGTATTGTGTCAATGTTAGTTTCCTGAATGTAGGAATTTTTCAGGGTTATGGGAGAGAATGTGCTATCCTGGACAATTCACAGCAGAGTAAAGGCATTAAGTGTCCAGGGGTGTGAGACACAAATACTCCTCTCAAACTGTTCAGAAAGGTTGAATTAGGGAAAGAGGCAAGATAAAGGACATGTGGCAAAATGTGAAAAGTCTGTGACTCCTCCTAGACATTCCAAATAACTCTCATGGAGAGGCAGGAAATAAAGCTTGTCCAGGCAATTTCAGTCGTCTTGTCTCCCCCACTAGGAAGAAAAGTTTTGCATTCATTTGCAAATACACTGACTTCAATATTTCACATGTGTATATGAATATTTCAACTATTATAACATAGATCTCTCTCCCTCATTGATGGCATGTTAAAATCTTTAAAAGCTGTTTGCTCAACAAGATTGGTCAACAAGATTTGTTAGATCATTTAGAAAGGCCATATCGGGATTCTCTTAACAGTCTTATGACATTTCTAAAGTTTAAAAATCCTGCAGAATAAAAAACATCTAAAATTAGAATAAAGAGTAAGTAACTGGGGATTCGAACTAATGTAAGAATGAATGAAAGTAGAATTGGGCTTTACAGGAGGAAATGTGACCGGTCCAGAAACAGGGCAGCAATGAAGTTATGTAAGTTGTCAAGAGTTTGATAGCACCATGCCTTTGACCATGAGACTGTTCCATGATGCGTGCCCTAATGAGAAGCCTGAGGTGCCCGTTTCCATGACTCTGTACACTATGCTTTGCTTTGCTTCACATTCTCTATATTGAAGAACCTGGAGTAGAGCAGCTTTCTATTTCTCAAAAACATTCCATTTAATTTCAACTGGAGGAAGACCTTTCTAACATGTGGGACATGAGTAGTCACATTGGGTTGGCCTTCTGATCCTCAGGTGGGGTGTTTGTTGTCAAATATAGCAGTTGTCCTTGGAGAGGATCAGTATTCAGGGTCAGGACCAAGCAGCAGAGAACTCAGCCCATCACAGATTGAAAGTAGAGCACTGCAGCACCAAGGGAATAAGGACGCTGCTCTTTTACATCCACTCTCCAACAGTTTTCATTTTCAATCAGAATACTTAAGTAGGATTGATTGTTCTTCCAATGGTAATGTCCAGTTCTTTGTTCTCTCAAGAGCCATGCGTACCAATTGTAGCATAAAATATTTTGCTTAGAAATACTATTCTATTACATTGAGCCTTTATAGTGTCGTACACTCTGTGCAAAACATCACATCATTTCATGTCAATTTCACAATTCTCTGAACTAGATATTATGAGTTCCAGTTTACAGGTTCATAAAATGAGCTTTACGGAGGGAAGCTTCGTTACTTTTCTTTCAAAGACACTCAGTGGTAAGAAAGAGCAGAGGTGATTTCAAATCTGATTCCAAATCCATAATGATTAACCTGTATACTCGACAAACTTTACAACATGGACTTGCTGAAAAGAGGTTTATAAACTGCTTTAAGAAGAGCTACCAACATTGGGTAACCATGTGTGCCAACTATCTTGTAGGACCGTGACAATGAAATAACTTGTTGAAATTCATCATGGAATAAATATAAAGCAAAAAATGCAAAGAAGAGATATTTTCACCGACTATTTAAAATTAGTATGAAAAGTACATTTTAGAAGGAACTAACAAATTGTAATAATATTCAAAATGCAATAATCCAGTCCTATTTGAGCTTAGCAAAAAACTATATCAACACTTTGTTTCCAAATCCTATGACTTCTCTGAGGATACATTTAAATTTATTATTGTGAATGTTTTTCAAACCATAGCTCCATTAGGCGTCAGATATTTCACAATATCTGATTTCCTCTTAAACACTAATCCTGTGCCTTCCATTTCTGATTTCATCTTCAGCACTCACCCTGTCCCTTCATTTAAAGGAAGTTCAGTGAATTTCAATTCCCCCCAAATTACTAAAAAATATCAAATTCAATTTTTTAAAGGTCTGAAAGAAACAAGAGTTTAATAAGATGTCGACCTTGGTTTCTGTTCCTCTCATCATTTCCTTGAAGTATCTTAACTCAGCTAACCATTTTTAATTAGGCAAAGGTTTCTAGAATTTTGTTGATACTTGCCCTCAATTAGCTTTGAACTATGAATAAATATACCTGAGCAGCTAGCTATGACAGAGGGCAAGATGGTAGCACCCAACAGAGAATAATATGAACCAATGTTCTTTTTCCTGGACGTGTCTTACTCTGATTTTTAGACTCCTTCTCATTTGCAGGCCCCACCTCCTTTGCCATAGGAATGAACTCACCACCTGGACTGGCCCATCAGGGGACTCAAACTTCCAAAAGGAAAAAAGGATTCAAGGTGGAGACTTGTTCCATATGGAGACCACCCAAGCCCTGCAGTGGCTGAATGCTATGAAAGAGAAATGTCTCTCCATCTGACATCAAGAACTAAACAAGCCAGATATATATGCCAAATGTCTTCTTTGATAAAAGGAGGTCATCAAAGAAAACAACAGGAAGGAAGGGCATAAGAATAAAATCACCATTAAATAGGGATGAGAGGCGGGAGGGAAAGGGAGAGAGAAGGGAAATTGCATGGAAATGGAAGGAGACCCTCATTGTTATACAAAACTACAATATAGGAGGAAGTGAGGGGAAAGGGCAAAAAACAAGAGAAATGAATTACATTAGATGGGTTAGAGAAGATGGGAGGGGAGGGAAGGGGGGATAGTAGAGGATAGGAAAGGCAACCCATATAATCCCTCGGTGCATGGATGGCAAGTGCTCATAAATGGAGTGAACATGGTTCAGGAAGATGATACCTTCAGTACAGGCTGTCATCCTGCTTCATGAGCACCAAGTGAAAATGCCATTGCCTAGTCTCTGCACATTTGGGGAGGAAAGGGAATTGTGTATTGTCATTCTCTAAATGAATACATTACCTTGCCAAATTGTCTGACCACCTTGCATACTTTTGATCAAGGATCTCAGAAAACTAATGATATAGAAAAGAATTGTTTAATAGCTGCTACTATCCCTATATTCCTTGTGATGATACACCTCCTATGCTAGTATGTGGCTTTCACCTGCAGTGTCTTAGGCATATCTGTTCTTGAACAATATATCTGGTGCTGCAGAAAGGGAAACAAGGAGACTGTTAATGCCCTGGGGTGCAACTCAGTGGTAGCACCTGCCTGCCTTGCACAAGGCCCAGGTTTCAGTTCCCAGCCCTATAAAATAGAATGTTATGCTTATAGTAGACTAAGAACTTGAAAATAGATTTTCAAAGAGTAGATTGAAGTATGATCAGAGTCAATCACTCACCCCTGCCCACCCCAACTTCATTCTTCAACTGTACCCATTCTTCAACTGCGAAATGTGTAATATGTATATGCTTTTTTTTTTTCAGGGCTGGGGATAGAACCCAAGTCCTCATGCAAGCTAGGCAAGCACTCTCTCACTGAGCTACATCCCCTGCCTGTATGTACTTTTATTATCAAGCATTCTCCACATCTGTGCTACCTAATTCTAGGAAATATTTTCCATTTCTTTGCTTCACATGATCTCAGAGAGTCTATCAAGAGTAACCAAAACTTAAGTTTCAGTAGGTGAGGGCTTGGTAGACTTGGGCATATAATTCTTGAAGTCTCCATGGAAACATCAGTTCCCAACTCTTTGCAGATATGGGATCATTCTGCAGTCCCACTTCTTGCCTGGGGAGACCATAAACAAGAACATGGTTCCTAAGCTATAGAACTCAATGTGGTTCTGTTACAAACACAGAGACTTGATTGCCCTTTGTCTTGGCACAGTAGCTCCAAGCTTGAAAGAAATACACCACAAGGAGACATTAGATCTTGCAGCATTATTTCATCTCATTTTTATTTCTCTGTGATTTTGCAATCTTAGAGCATCTGAATAAGAGGTGGTAACAGTCAGGGTTATAGATTTCCTGCTGGCATTGTTACCAATTATGAAAATGGAAAAAAAATAGAGGCTAATACAATATAGCCTAGAATTGTAACATTTTTAAAAATACCATACTGTAAACATTTCGGTCAGGTCCCAGAGGAAAATTGTTTGGGTTTCAATTTGAGATGTCACATTGATGGACTGATGGGTGGGAGGTTTGGGACTGAGGGTTATTTTGTTATTTACTAATAAATGAGATTACTTCATCACAAAAAAAATATTACAGCATTTCATTTTAATATTTGGCTTAGAAAAAAATTGGTGCTCCCCAACAGATAACCAAGTCCAATTTCTCATGCTTTTGTAAAGATTGTTTTTATTTTTTCATTTGTTTTCAGACAGAAAGGAGACTGTTCTGAGCTGCTGCCCACATAGAATCTGAGTGCTTTTTGTCCCCATATGGAGTATTGTTTTCCTCTCGGTGACATATGCAATGATCAATTGAATTGGCTACTAATACATGAAGCGATTCATGATGTCTCCTGAACCATTTGCTCTGAGGACACATCATGTTTTCTTGCAGATTCAGAAAGAGCCCAGAATTCCACAAAAAATGTGTTGAAACCAGGCACCTTCATTTAAGCGGCACTACCTAGTCACCAAGCTATGTCACCTCTTGCCATTTAAAATGAACAGATGTTATTTTTGCTCCGAACTTGATTGCAAAACATCTATTTTTTTTAGCTCTTCTTTGCCAGTTAAAATCACGTGAACAACAATACCTGAGCTAAGTTCCTGAGTGCCAGAAATATTTGTTTTCCAATTCAAGCATGTAAAGATCTCAGAAGGTGAAGGATTTAGTCTGGCAGCATTGAAAGAATGTACTGAAAGGAGGGCCAGAGTTTCTAGGTGTTGGTCACTAAGAGCCACCTTGTTGGGGCCACTCTGCTTTCTCAGGGTGGTCCTGCAGTTAGAGAAGGCAGCTGTAAAAGGGTAATGGAAGTATCGTAGTTTCTGAGTGACAGATCAGTATATATAAAAATTTTAACCAGGTAACTCCCTGCTCCTGAATTCTGCCATGCAACCAGACCTGACAGTGAGCCAAACATACAGTGGTTCCATCTGGCTACAGGACCCGCTGGACAAGGAACTCATGACAGAGTCCTCCCTCTTCAACCCTTTGTCGGACATCAAAGTCAAAGTGCAGAGCTCATTCATGGTTTCTCTGGGAGTGTCTGAGAGAGCCGAGTGCCATGGCAAGAATCACTCTGGGACATTTCCCCATGGAAACAATCGCAGCTTTAGTACAATGCATCCCCTAAATAACACACCATACATCCAAAATCTGGCATCATTCCCCACAAGGACAGAACTGAGGACAACTGGTGTCTTTGGCCATTTAAGAGGGCACTTAGTAATGCCAAATACAGGTGGGTGGTAAGTGTGTGTCTATATACTTTCCGGAGTTTGTTTAAATACTTCATATAATTATATCCTGTCAAAGTCATTTTATGATGTTTATCATCCCTTTGTGAGAAAGAAATGCCACCACTCTACGAGTCTATTTGATTTACACAGCACACCAGGACCAAGGCTAAGATTAGGCTTTGTGGTTGTTATCTCAGAAAGTTTTAAAAGCCTGTTAGAGTTGGTAGCCATATTACCTGAAAGTGCCTAGGTAGTCCCCTGGGTTTAAGCCCTTTTGAAATATGTTACCTAGGGCATGATCTGGTAGCCCCCAAATCATTCTTTGGCGTGACCACAACAAGTACCATGTTTATAGCTTTGAATGGCTTATATGCTAGTAGATAATTTAATACAATGACAGTCTCATTTCATCTGTAAATGACCTAATAAACACACTCAGTGTTCATAGACCTTGCTAAGCATGTTACATCATGATGAGCAATGATGAATAGTCATTGCAAAGCTGCTCCTTGAATTACCACTTCAGTTTCTGGGCTGTGTTGTATGCACAAATAAGTTCCAAGTATTTTCTTTCTTTCTTTGGGTTGGAAGAGAGGAAATTTTCTTGATGTTTCACAGGACACATAAGGTGCCCAGCTTGGTTCACTTCTAAAATGACGTCCTAAATGATTAGAGCACCGACATGACCCAACTTCAAGATTTACCATGAGGCTATATTAAAGAAGATATGGCAATAGGAATGAAAAACAATAATAGAATAGAATAGAAAGTCCAGAAACAGTGAGGGGGGGAGGGAGAATCTAGACATAGACCTTAAACATTTTTAAATAACTCAAAGTGGATCATAAACCTAAATACAAAACAAAAAAAATTTTTCTAATCTCCTAGATTTTGACATAGGGAAAAAAACTCAGTGATCTTGAATTTGGAGATGATTTTTTTAATACATCACAGCACTCACAGGGAAGACAAAATTAACGTTAGACTTTATTAAAATTAAAGTCCAAAAATTTATTAAAACTAAATTTTTCTCTGAAAAACACAACTCTTAAGAGGATGCAAAGACAAGCCATAGACTGAAAGATGATTTTACGAAATACCTATCTAAAAGGTACTCATTTCAATATATACAAAAAAAATTTAAAACTCAACAATAACAAAAAAACTAAAAATAGACAAAATATAGAAACAGACACCTCATCAAAGAAGGTATACAGATGACACATGAACATATGAAAGTACACTGAACATTGCATATCACTAGGGAATTGCAAATTAAAACAGCAATGATACTATTAGGAAGGCTAAAATCCAGAACATGGACAACACCAGACAGGGTGTGGAGCAAAGGGAACTCTGATTCATGACTGGTGAAATACAAAATGGTGCAGCCACATTTAAAGATACTGGCAGCTTCTTGCAAAGTTAAAGTCTTACCATATGTCCCAGCAATCACACCCCTTGGTATTTACACAAATGAGTTGAAAACTCACAGTTACACAAAAAACTTGCTTCTGATGTTTAAAGCACCTATATTCAAAATTGCCCAAACTTGGAAGCCACCAAACACCATTCAAAAAGTGAATGGTTAAACAAATCGTGGCACACACGGAACATAATATATTCAGGAAAGAAAAGAAATAAACATGCACACCATGAAATGACATGACATCGGGGAACAACAAATGCGTACTGCTGTGTTAAAGAGTGCAGTATGAAAAGGCTACATACCACATGATTTCAACTGTATGATATTCTGCAAAAGGCAAAATTAGACAGTAAAAAGGTCCGTGGTTGCCAGGGGCTTTCACAGAGGGAAGAATAAATAGGTGGAGCACAGAGGATTTTTGGGGCTGTGAAACTATTCTGTTTATTACTGTAATGATAGACATAGGTTGTATACTTTTTCAAATGTGTATAGCCATATAAAACTAGACACAAACTCTAAAATTAACTATACATTTTAGTTAATAATAGAGTATTGATATTGATTTGTCAGTTACTAATGAATGTACCACACAATTACATGATGTTAATTATCAGAAAAATTCTGTGTGGGTAAGAGTAAAATGTGTGCAAACTCTTTGTACTTTCTCTTCCATTGCTCAGTAATCCTAAGACTGCTCTAAAAATAAAGTCTCTGAATCTGAAGTAGAAAAAAAAATGAAATAAAATAAAATGACATCCTAACTGTGGATTCGTTTTTGGAGTTGCACCCTGTGACTTAAGTGGGTGGCAGAATTTCACTTTGTTCCCTGAGTCCTAAGCAATGAGAATTGAGTAGTGTGCTGACTCACAGGGTGTCTGTCTGGGAGGGATGGGGCCATTGGATCTGCAAGCATCGTCAGATTAGCACAGATTCAAGGCTGTGGCAGGTTTCTCTCTAAAGTAAAGCTAACCAAAATTTTATCTCATCAAATGAAATCTGTGATAGGACTAGTCCAATATTATTGTTCTAGCTAACTGAACTCTCTAACAGTTTACTCACTTGAAACTCAACTTTTCCTTAATTTGATGAATGTTGACTTGTTCATTCTCTCCCAAATTAATTACTTTCTTTAAACGTCATTTCAAAATGTGTTTTACTTCCTTTAAATAACCCTCTAATGCCACCCTAATGATTATATTTGGATATAATTCTAATCATCTGTACCTTTCTTGGTTAGCGATTTAGGACATGAAAGGATCTTGGTTGAAATATGTGTGAGCATCAGTGTATAAATGTTTGCATATGATGTCACTCTTCTTTTGATGACTCAATGTAGAGTGAATCAGTCAACCATATTTACAGTTTTCTTGGCACACTGTGTAGGCCTCTGAGTACCACCTCATCTTGCTTTCTGATGCACAATTCATAACAGGTTTACACAAATCTTAGCTCCCCATCATCCCAGGTACATTTCTAGAAGTGAGTAGATACAAACAAGATAAATACATTTTAAAATTTGGGAGCAGATAAACTTATGTATCAATATTCTCAGATATGTTTTATAATATATATATAATTCCCAGATGTGTGTGTGTGTGTGTGTGTGTGTGTGTGTGTTTGTATGAATACAAGTGACAATAAAGGTTGGCGAGGAAATGAAGGAAAGGGTACACTCATACATTGCTGATGGGACTGCAAATTGATGCAACTACACTGGACCAATTGAAGATTTCTTTAAAAACTAGGAATGGAAACACCATTTGAAACAGTTATCCCATTCCTTGGTATATATCCACAGGATAAAATCAGTCTACTACAGTGACATAGCCACATCAATGTTCACAGAAGCCCAATTCACAATAGCTAAGCTATGGAACCAACCTAGGTACCCGTCAACAGATGAATGCATAAAAAAATGTGTTACATATACACAATGGAATATTACTCAGCACAAAGAAGAATGACTTTATAACATTTGCTGGTAAATGAATGGATCTGGAGACTGTCATACTAACTGAAATAAGCCAATCCCAAAAAACCAGAGGTTGAATATTCTAACATGTGGATGCTAACACACAATGGGTAGGTGGGGGTGGGCCATGAAAGTTCAGTGGATTAGACAAAGGAAAATAAAAGGCAGGGAGAGGGGATAGGAATAGGAAAGACAGTGAAATGAATCTGACATAGCTTTCCTTGTACATGTGTGAATATACCACAGTGAATCTCGGCATCATGTACATCCACAAGACTGGGATTAAAATGCAATATAGTCTGTGTTTGTACAAATACATCAAATAGGTTCTACTGCCATGTATAGCTAAAAAAAATGATTTTTTTTAAGAAGAGTGAAAGAAAAAAGAAAAAGAAATTCCTTTTCCTACCATGTTAATGGAGTTGTGGTTGGATGTGAAGATTTTCTCAATCTGCCATACTTCACTTTTGGTTCAGCTCCAGTGACTATACCTTTATCAGAGATTTCCCCAACAGACCTTCCCTTTCATCTCAACCCTCAGAAATAAGTCACACTTCCAATCTCAAACTGACTCAAACAAGGAGAACAGCACTGTCATGATGATTTGGGGGTGGTGTGAATGTTTGAGACCCACCACAGCAGTCCCATCTGAGGTTTGGATGTGGTTGTCCTCCTAGGTCGATATGTTGGGATCCACAGGGGGGCAGTATTGAGAAGAGGTGGATCCTAGAAAAGGTGAGGCCAAGAGGGAGGCCTAAGGTCATTGGGAGAGTGACCTCAGAAGGACACTCTGAGCACAGAAAAACCCTGGTTTTTGTCTGACTTTCTGTCTGATGATGAGATTTCTTCTTCACTATGTCACATCAAGTCACAGGATGTTTAGGTGATAAGGGAAGAATGAGCTCTTCTCCTGGCAAAGGTCAACTTTCCATGTAAGGCTAGAAAATGTGGTTACAAACACAGCACACTCCAAGTCATGGCATCAGATCTCTTGACACAAGGTCATTAAGATATGAAAAATATAAAGATCCTTCCACTCAGACTCCATCCCCAGGTTTAAAAACAGCAGTGTCCCCCAGCTGTTATACAGACCTGCTTCTCTACTGTCCTACCTTCAGTGTGACTGTCTAGTGGGTCATCCAATTCACTGCTGAAAACAAAGATGCTCTATGGGATCCAACCATACAAAACAGAAACATAAACACAGGGTGGCTACAGAGTGGCTCTGACATTGCTCCTACCTCTGAGTCCACGCTGTGTGGATAGCATCTTCTTGCTCTGACTTGTGTTGCCAGGCTCTGACTGGGTTCTGTGCAATCGGAGGCCTTCCCACAAGACAGTGCAATCAGAACAAAGCCTCTTCCACTTGGAGTTTCAAAAATGTATGCCTCTAATTTGGAAGCTCTTCAGCGGAATCCACAGGATGTTCTAAAAGAACATAGAGTAAATGTCAGTACATGGGTCTGGTTGAAGGTTTTCTCAGGCAGCAGTGTATGGACACAGGGCTGGAGTGGTTGGAGGTGGCTGAAAAACAGCCAGAGATAGAGTTGCTGCTAGGACATGATCTATGGTGGACAAAGAAAGGTAAAGGCATGGATCAATAGTGCACGAGAAGGAGAGCCTTGTCTTCTCTAGCTAAAGCCCTGCCACGTGGGACGGTGAATTTACCAATGGGTTAAAACTCAATAAATGCACTGTACAATTTGATGGCAGCATGTTACCACTCCTCCTGCGGGGGCTGGGGTTTTGGCTCAGTAGTCGAGCACTTGCCTAGCAGTGTGAGGCCCTGGGTTCTATCCTCAGCACCCAAAAATAAATAAAAAAAAAATATTGTATCCAACTCAAAAGAAAATATTTAAAAAAAAGAAAAAGCCAACATATGAATGACTTAACATTACATCTCAAAGCCCTAGAAAAAGAAGAAGAAATCTACACCCAAAGCAGTAGAAGATAGGAAATAATTAAAATCAGAGCTGAAATCAATGAAATTGAAAGAAAAGGAACAATTGAAAAAATTGACAGAACAAAAAGTTGATTCTTTGAAAAAATAAATAAAATTGACAGATCCTTAGCCATGCTAACAAAGAGAAGGAGAGAATAAACTTAAATTACCAACAAACAGCATGAAAAACAAATATTACAACAGACACTACAGAAATACAAAAGAAAATTAGAAATTATTTTGAAAACTTGTACTCCAAGAAAATAGAAAATATCAAAGGCATCGACAAATTTTTGAGTCCTATGATTTGCCCAAATTGAATCAGGATGATATATACAATTTAAACAGATCAATTTCAAGTGACGAGATAGAAGCGAACATCAGAAGTCTACAATCCAAGAAAAACCCCAGACTGGATGGATACACTGCCCAATTCTACAAGACATTTAAAGAAGAACTATCACCAATATTCTTCAATTTATTTCAGAAAATAGAAGAAGAGGCAGCACTTCCAAACTCATTCTATGAGGCCAATATCACTCTGATTCCAAAACCTGGCAAAGACACATCAAAAAAAAAAAGAAGAAGAAGAAGAAGAAAAAAAAAAAAAGAAAACAAAACTTCAGACCAGTATCTCTAATGAACATAGATGCAAAAATTCTCAATAAAATTCTGGCAAATCGATTACAAAAATAAACAAAGTCATGCACCACAATCTCAAGGGGATTCATCCTAGGGATGCTAGGTTGGTTCACCATACAGAAATCAATAGATGTAATTCATCACATCAATAGACTTAAAGATAAGAATCATGTGATCACCTTGATAGATGCAGAAAAAGCATTTGACAAAATGCAACACCCCTTCATGTTCAAAACACTAGAAAAATTAGGGATAACAGAAATATCTCAACATCATAAAGGCTATTTATGTTAAGCCCCAGGCCAACATCATTCTAAATGGAGAAAAATTGAAGGCATTCTCTCTAAAACCTGGAAAAAGACAGGGATGCCCTCTTTCACCACTTCCACTTAACATAGTTCTTGAAACACTGGCCAAAGCAATTAGATGAAAGAAACTAAAGGGATAAACATAGGAAAAGAAGAACTAAAATTAGCATTATTTGCTTATGATATGGTTCTATACCTAGAAGACCCAAAAAATTCCACTGGAAAATTCTAGAATCAGTAAATGAATTCAGCAATAAAGCAGGATATAAAATCAACACCCATAAATCAAATGCTTTTCTGTATATCAGTGACAAATCCTCAGAAAGGGAAATGGGGAAAACTATCTCATTTACAATAGCCCTAAAAAAATATTCCATCTCTTAACAAAAGAGATAAAAGATCTATATAATGAAAACTACAGAACCCTCAAGAAAGAAATCAAAGAAGACCTTAGAAGATGGAAAGCTCTACCTTGCTTTTGGACAGGCAGAATTAATATTATCAAAATGACCATACAACCAAAAGCACTATACATATTTAATACAATTCCAATCAAAATACCAATGACATTCTGCATAGAAATAGAAAAAGCAGTCATGAAATTCATGTGGAAATATAAGACTCAGAATAGCTAAAGCAATCCTTAGCAGGAAGAGTGAAGAAGTTGGCATCACTATACTAGACCTTAAAGTATATCACAGAGCAATAGTAACAAAAACAGCATGGTATTGCCACCACAACAGACTGGTAGAACAATGGTAAAAGAATAAAAGAACACAGAGACTATCCCATGAAATTCCAATTATCTTATATTAGACAAAGTTGCCAAAAACATACTTTGGAGAAAAGATAGCCTCTTCAACAAATGGTGCTGGGAAAACAGGGAATCAATATGCAACTAAATGAAATTAAACTTCTATCTCTCACCATGCACAAAAGTCAACATGAAATGGATTAAGGACCTAGGAAAAAAACCAGAGACACTGCATCTCATAGAAGAAAAAGTAAGCCTTAATCTCCATCATGTGAGATGAGGCCCCAACTTGCTTAATTAGACTCCTATTCTGTAAAAATTAAAATCAAGAATCAATAAATGGGATGAATTCAAACTAAAAAGTTTCTTCTCAGCAAAAGAAAAATTTGTGAGTTGAACAGAGAGCCTACATCCTGGGAGCAAATTTTTACCCCTCACACATCAGAGTACTAATCTCTAGGGTATGGGAAGAACTCAAAAATCTACACTCAGGGCTGAGGATGTACCTCAAGTTGTGGCATGCTCACCTAGCATTCGTGAGGCACTGGGTTCGATTCTCAGCACCACATAAAAAAAAAATAAAGATATTGTTTCCACTTAAAAAAAAAACTGAAAAAATATTTTCAAAAAAGCTAAATTCCAAAAAATCCCAAATAAGCCAATCAAAAAAAGGGCCAAAGACCTGAACAGACACTTCTCAGAAGAGGATATATAATCAATCAACAAATATATGAAAAAAATATTCATCATCTCTAGCAACTGGAGAAATGCAAATCAAAACTACTCTAAGATTACATCTCACTCCAGTCAGAATGTCAGCTACTATGAATACAAACAACAACAAGTGTGAGTGAGGATGTGGGGGAAAAGGTACACTCATACAGTACTGGTGAGACTGCAAATTGGTGCAGCCAATATGGAAAGCGGTATGGAGATTCCTTGGAAAATTGGGAATGGAACTATCATTTGACCCAGCTATCTCTCTCCTCGGTCTATACCCAAAGGACTTAAAAACAGCACACTACAGGGACACAAGAGCCCAATTCACAATAGCTAAATGGTGAAAACAACCTAGATGCCCTTCAGTAGATGAATGGATAAAAAACTGTGGCATATATACACAATGGAATATTACTCAGCAATAAAAGAGAATAAAATCATGGTATTTGCAGGTAAATGGATGGAGTTGGAGAATATAATGCTAAGTGAAATCAGCCAATCCCCAAAAACAAATGCTGAAGGTTTCCTCTGATATAAGGAGGAAAAATCATAGGGTAGGGAAGGGGAACATGGGAGGAATAGATGAACTCTAGATAGGGCAGAGGGATTGGAGGGGAAAGGTGGGGGCTTGGGTTTAGAAATGCTTGTGGCATGTGATGGATATCATTATCCAAAGTACGTGTATCAAGAAATGAATTGGTGTGAATAAACTTTGTATACAACCAGAGATATGAAAAATTTGTGCTCTATATGTATAATATGAATTATGATGCATGCTGCTTTCATATATAAATAAAAAGTTAATAAAAAGGGAAGATTACAGTAAGGAAGTAGCACTATGAAGTATATTACATTAATATTTCAAATCAATCCTACCACTTTCCTCATTGAGTTCACTATTATTTTAATCGATTCTGGTGTTAGCAGTAAAACTATGACTAAATACTCATCTTTGTACTTTCAGGACTAGATCAAGAAGAATAATCTATTAAGTAGACAGACATGTGTAGTGATTATTCATTTGTTGTCATCTGTCTGTTAACGTGATAATTTTTCAGTGGCACTATTTCACTAGCAACTTATTTCTGGCAAGGGTAATTTATGTGCCTTTCACATAGAATCCTCCACTTATAAACCAATAATTTCACCTCCCTTTACTCTCTTTCTCACATATGCAGAGTCAACTGTGGATACGGGAAAATCTACAGAAAACTATCTTTAAATATGGTGACCCATTGGTTTACTTTCAAACCAGCTTCTACATTCTTAATTGCTTGTTAACAAAGTCCAAGAAGCAGCACTAGAGAGTAACAATCCAAAATTAAATTCTATCACAGGGAAATTATTGTCCCAGTCAGTCAAATATCAATCAGTAAACTGAGTCAGTGATCAGCTAACTTCAATAATAGAAATTATGCTCTACTTATTTCCAGAAATAGGGCGTGAATCATGATATATATGTAGCAATGTCTACATAGGAAGTATATGGAATTCTTTCCTTTACAAGAATTTACATACTGTATTAGAATTGAATTAGGAATGGATGCTTAATCTAAAAATATGAAACAGAAAAAAAAGAAAGAAAAAAATTTCAAGAAGTGATAGACTCTTTCCATAAGGAGATAGAGATCCTGAAGAAAAACGAGTCAGAAATCTTCATAATGAAGGAATCAATCCAACAACTTAAAAACTCAATGGAAAGCATCACCAACATACTAGACCACTTGACAGATGGAGATTCAGGCAATGAAGACCTTGTCCCTCTCTTGAAATGTATTCACTTCTGAGTCTCAGGACTTGGTTTCATGGTAATTGGGTCTCCCTGTGTCTCCAGAGGCTTGGAGGGTAATGCTTCACCCTGGCTAGGGGCAACACTTTACTCTTCACCCAGCCCACCTGTCTCTTCGTGACCCTCCTCCTGCTCCTCACCCACCATGATTCCTCTGGATGCACCTGGACCCTCTCCTCTCTTGTCTTTAGTCCAGGGAAAGGGAGGTAACTGGGTATCATACATTCGACAGCTTGGAATACCTGTTCGGGACTGGACCTCCATAAATGGGATCCTTGTGAATCTGGTATTTTTGAAGAAGCAGACTGGATGAGCCAATTTAGGTGCCAGTGCCAAGAGACAGATGGGTCAAAACTCAAAAGGTAAAAAAGTGGGAGAAGAGGTTGAAAATTTACCCTCTCCCTACCAGCATGTGCATATGTCCATGAGAGATGACACTCTGCTTGGTAAAACTGGAGAGTATGTATAGGAAGAAAGCTAAGGAAATTACAATAGAATGGCTATTTTGGATTTGGGACACTGGTGCTGAAGATATACTCATATTAGAGTTAAATGAGGAAGAGCACATTAGTCACAACCTACTCTACATTACAACAATGTACATATGTACCTGTAAATGAGGAAAATGAGGACACTGCCATCTCTTTATTGTCCTGGCTGATAGCTTCCTGAAATTATGATTGGCACAACATGTTGAGGTCACCCACGGCACCCTGTGATGGAAGTCCATGGAAGAACTCCAAGACACTCTGAGGAAGTTAGGGTGTAGCAGGCCCTTGATGCAGCAATCTGCACTGGTCCTGATAATGAAGCATTCACAGAAGAACTGAAGGACCATTCTCCTAGCATCTATGAGGCAGTGTCATGGAAGCGTGGGGTCATTCCTGATCTGTTGATTGGCATTTGATTTTTCTCAAGCCACACAGGTTCTGGCTGCATGGGATAAACTCAAAAGATGAGGAAGTGAGGTTTCAGAGAATATATCTGAGAAGCGAGGAGATCTAAAGGGCGAATGAAAATACCAGAGGTCCAATGAGGAAAAGCAAGAATGATATGCCTTCATGTTGGAGGGCAATGAAGGTCTTTGTTCTTTCAAAGGATATTTGCCTAGTCTACTCTAGGTTATGGGATGATGTTGCCACCTCTGTGCTGGACATAACCTGAATAAGTACCAACGTTTTATTATTATATTGATGATGTGGCTTTAATATCTGTATCTTTACTCCACCTAGAGACTGCAGCTCACAGAGTTTTGGCACACCTCCAAGACAGATGATGGGGTGTAAATTCCTCCAAGTTGCAAAGACCTGGGGATTCTCTCATGTGTTCAGGGGTTATTTGGTTGTATCCTGCTGTTGCAAATAAAAAGCAAATTTTCCCAATTCCCAGACACAGACCTTTCTGGATGTTGAGATGTTTTCACCTCTGTACTCCATAATTTAGGATTAATGTTAAAGACTTTGTATGTTTCAGTAAAAGCTTGGCCTGGTGGGACTGGGAAATGGAACATCTCAAGTACTTTTCTAAACAAAAAATCATTGTAGAGGAATTACAAGCCTTGGGTATATTAGCCCAAGCACACCCCTATCAATATATTTTCTGCCCTGATTGTTTGAATGGGTCATTAGGAAATATCAAGGCAATAAATGAGTTCAACTTTGGCCTTGGTGACATCCTTGGAAGAGGCAAAGATAATAAAAGACATTGGGGATCAACCACTACACACTGTGCTTTCCTGTGGGAAGAGCAACAATAGACTTTGTATTCCACATGGCATTTACATAGCTTGATAATAGGTTATGGGATGGTTGTGGCAGCTCTGATCTTGTGGACAAAAACACAGGAGCTGCCAGAGGGGACCAATTGAGTCTATTGGCCATGGGAATGGCAAAAGGGCCTCAATGATGTGGGTTGCTAGTCCATGGGTAAAGGGACTAGACCAAGACATACAAATAGCGGGAAAAAAACTTACCAGTAGAGAATTTTTCATCTCTGCGTTAGTTTCTCATTTCATTATGGTCTGTAACAACTTCATTGTTGACATACTTTTCTTTGCACAAGGACAACTTGAACAAGAAATATGGTATTGTAAATGTGGTGATGGGACACAGGCTGGTACTATTCTCACATAGATTCATCAGGTTGCTTATGTGTTGCTGAATAATCCAATTTGTATGTATTCACTCCTGTGGCAGTTTCCCCTTAGAGCTAAGGTATTTATGTAACAGACAAATATCATAATAGATGTGCAGAATAAAATGATTCCTGGCTGTACATTGAGGTGCCACTGTCCTCCTCTTCTCCTCTCCTGTGGCATCTTCAGGCAGCCACCTTGGTGTAGAGGGAGCAAATGTGAAAACTAGAGCCACAACTGCAGCTCATGGACACAGCTGGACAACTGCCCTATGGAACTGAACATAAATGTATCTTTCTTTAAGGAAACCAAATAGCATGACTTCCATTATATGTGGAAATAACTAACTATGACAAAGCTTTTTCTGGGGTCCACTATGTTTGACAGCTTGTGGTGGCTGGGTACAACACGGGTGGAAATGACAAGGAAATTTCCTCCCTGTATAGAAAGACACAATGACAATAATCCATCCCTCACCTGGGAAGTTTGGGCTGGCTCCCTTTCCATCAATGTAATTTAACTACTGTCTCCACAGACCCTGACTGGTTGGTGACTGACAGTTGAGCATGTGGACCCCTGTAGCTGACATATGAACAGTTGGCAGTATATTGTGACAGAGATCAACAGACCCCTTTCACTTACTTCTGCATATTTCCAGACATACTGGGGCTTATTCCTGTATTGCCAGCACTGTGTCCCCAACTCTCATCCTTAGCCTGCTCCCTCCCTTTTAATATGTCAATGCAGTGCAGGGGCCAGCAGAGATCATAGTGGGGTGGTGTTGGCAGTGATTCAACGGGCAACAGTGGCACCAGACCAGCATACACCGTGTGGCCAGTAGGAGGTCATGTTCCACAGCGGAAGTAGCCATTTTGAGAGTCAGGATCCAAATTGCTTCTTTTCCAGTTTATCTTAGTTGGCAACACATGGAGACTGCGCTCTGGGTTTGGACATGGAGTGACCAGGGAATACAGCAAGAAGCAAACACAAAACCAACAGTCACAAAATCAAACACAGTTTATGCAAACACTTTCCATTACTCTGAGCACTTATAGTTTCACTCCAGAGACCATTCGCGTTGCTCTCTGCTGGGTTCTATGGAGTCTTTGCATCACAGGACAAATCATATTTGAACAGGAACACTAAAGGTGTTACAGTTTTCAATATGAGGTGGCCACAGAATCTCATGCATGAGACAATGCAAGAAAGATTTAAGAAGAAATGATGCGGTCATGACACCCTAAATAAAGCAGATTTTTAATGCATTAGGATGATGAAATGGGAGATAAGTGTAGGCAGGTGGGTGTTGGCTAGAAGTGAGTCGATGGGAGCATGCCTTTGGGGTTTCTATTTTGTTCCTGGTGAGTTGCTGTCTCTGTGCTGTTTAGGGGCCATGCCTGAGCTGCTTTCTTCCAAAACACTACACTGACATGATGTTTGGCCTCATCTTGGGCCCAGAGTTATGAACACAGCTGACTATGGATTAACTCTGAAGCCATGGGAAATATTTTTTTCCTCCTCTAATCATTCTTATCATCTCTTTATTCATTATCGAGACAAAAAAAAAAAAAAAGATTAAAGAACAGAAATAGGTACCAACAAGTGAGTTGCTTGCAGTGACATGCTGACTATGGGGCTCAGAAACTTGTGGAGACTGGTATTTGGAATAGAAATTTTGAATAGTTTCGAGATGTAAGCTGAAAAGCTTTGAACATTGTAAGCGTAGTATATCATGTGATTCTCGTGGAAGTTCTGAAGATCAAAATGCTGATAGGACTGTTGATAGGAAAGACTGTGTTCCTGAGGTTGCAAAAAAGGAATATTCTATTGGAAGAGGAACTAGATGGCAGTTATGTTACATTTAGGCAAAGATATTGCCTACGTTGTGCACATTGTGTCACTCTTTAGGGGCTGAATTTAGAGATGATGAACTACTTACTCTGGTAAAGGAAATTACAAGGCATAAGGCATTCATACAGTGGTATGATATTTCTAGCAGGTTGATCCAGGTTTACTGTGATAATGTGGAGCTGAAAGAAGGGTGCAAACTTGAATTTTAGTGGAAATGTTGAAGTAAAACTGGATTTCCAGAAGTTGTGTTTGTTAATGCATTACTGTGATGCTAAACAAATTACACAGTGGCAATAGGGGAAAATGCTTAAGGGAATTTCAGGAATTGGCAAGATTCTATGTCCAATTCATATTCATATGATATAAAATTAAAATTCCCTTGAGAAGAGGAACCACTAGGAATGGGTTTCACCATGCTCAGTCAATCAGACCCTCAAAGGCTGCCACAGCCATGGTTTCAAAAGACTTAGCTACTGCTTCAGATGCAGATATACCCTGGTTTCAACCACTTGGTGCTGGCTCTGCAGGAATGCAGGATGCTGTCCTGAGGTGGTCATGAAGGCTTCCAACAAGATTTCAAAGGAAGGCCTAGCAGGTCAAAGTATAATGGAGCTAGAATCCCTGTAGATAGTCCCGGAGTAGGTAATTCCTGCAGCTGTGAGAAGAAAGCTGAAGCTTCAGAAGAGAATCCTTGGATTAAAAGATGCTGGTCATGTGCAATATATGTCAGGTAATGTTACTAGCTGAGCACAGAGCTAGCCTATGTGAGAGGCCAAGGGTCAAGGCTGCCCAAGTCCTTTGGAGCCCACTGTGACAACATGGGGATAGAGGACTTGTTGGCCCAGCTGGGTTTTTGTCTTGACTTCTATCCTTTTCTTCTTTCTATGTGCCCATCTCTCCCTTTTGTAATTGAAATATTTATTCTGTTCTACTATACATGGATATACATAAGTTGATTTTGACTCCTACACAAGACACAACTAAGAGTTTGACTTCAGTCCCAAAGGAGACTTTGGACTTGGGCTTCAAGTTTTGGGCAAGGCCAAAACAGTTGAGAATTGGGAATCTCCTGGAGAGTCACTGAATGTATTTTCCATGATAAAATGTTTGTAGTGTTTTGGAGACCAGGGGTCCTGTTAGTTATTGAGATTAGGTGTATTTCAAAAGCTCAAGTGAGGCCTTCAAAATGCTAAGAGGTAAAATTGTTAGATGATGACATTGCTGCCATAATGCATAAGTAAATCCACTGGGTGAATTAATAATTTAAAACAACTACTGTAGTTGGTCGTAAATGAGAAAGATGGGGCATGGCTGGAAGAAGTAGGTCACTTGGGGCATGTCCTTGGAGATTATATTTTGTTACTTGTTCCTCTATTCTTTCTACTTCTTAGTTGTCATAAATTGAGAAACTTCCTGCAAAATGCACTTCTTCCAGGATGTTCTGCCTTACCACAGACCCAGAGAAATGGTTGCTCATGGCATGAGACCTCTGAAATGTGAGGAGTTCTGCATCACTTTGGGACCAGAGCAATGCACTCAGCCAAATATGAACACAGTACTTTGAGAAATGTGGTGCTAGGCAACAGCAAGAATATTGGATCCTGAGCTGGGGATACAGCTTAGTTGGTAGAGGGCTTGCGTTACATGCACAAGGCCCTGGGTTCAATACCCAGAACCACAAAAAAAAATATATTGATATGGTTCAGAAAGAAAACTATGCACATACACTGGTTAGAATAAAAGGGAATTCACCCTAATAAAAAAGTACATATTTTGCCTGAAGTTAGTATCAAACAGCCCCAGAATAACCCGGAAGAGGTAAACATAATTTTGTGGTACATGTGGGGAAAAAAAGCACAGCAGTGTCCCACAGAACTCTAAGCTCAGACCAGCAGTGGACATTTGGCCTAGTTCCTTACCCTGGGGATCTTTTCCTTTTTTTTTTTTTTTTTTTTTTTGTTGACAAAACTGGGGTAGCCCCAAACTCTTTCTTCATCATGCATTCCAGTCACACATCATGAGAGATGAACTCAACAGTGGGCCTTTGTCCTCCTCAGGAGCTGGTGACCCATCTCAACTCCTTTGGTCATTTTGGTAGTATCCTGTCAGACTGCACCTGGTGATCTGAATGGGCGGTTTTCTCGGCATGGTCACCGGTCATGATGCCTGGCCCTTTTGGCCATCAGGCACCCATCCATCTGACCTGCAATGCTCCCGCTCCTTGGCAGGATCACCCTGCTGCTCCAGCAATACCATCAGCCCTGCCTGCAGGGACGCCCAACAAGATACCTATCCTCGAGTGCCAGGCTCTGCAGACTGCCACAGAGGCCCTCTCCTACAGGTGATGCCTTCCCCTCTGGGGATCCTGCCACCAGGATCATGGAGGTCCCCACTCTGAAAAAGCTGGTGCTTTCATCCACCAACTCACATGGGATTGTACCATCCCAATTGTAAGTCCTTCCTCCTCTTTAGAGATTAGTCTTCCCACCTTTAAACCTTGAAGTCCATTGAGTAATGAAGCCCATGATACCCGATCAACTGCCTGTTCCTCAGAGGAAGAAGAGCTGATAGTCCAAGTGCAGCATGAAAAATCAGTTGTCCTCCAGGAGGCAGAGGAGGGTCCCCAAAGGAGGATACGGAAATGGCTGCCTTGACAAAAGGGTTAGAAACACCAGCAGAGTCTCCCCCTGGAGACTACTCAGGGAGACCTCAGTGTCCTGGGGCCCAGTCTTGAGCTCTGGGAGGGAAGCACCTTTCAAAGAGGACACAAGTACCTCTCAAGAATTTCTCTGTGGTACCTACCATCTGCAGCTCCCACAGACTTGCAGCAGGAGTGCTGACCATGGCTCAGGCTGTTGCAGAAGCTGCACTGCTCCAGGAGAAGACCTGGGCAGCTTCTCACATTGAGAGAATAGGCCAATGAAAGGCTGGACAAACACCATCTGCCTGTTTCTCCAGTCTCCCAGGGCTCAACCAAGGAGTTGCAGGGCCAAAAACATTCCTGTGGTCCATCAGAAAGCTGTCCTCTTCCCAGAGCTCATGCCTGGAGACTCATGAAGAGAAAGAAGCCCATGCCAAAGGCACTGCTGTTGGTCCTACCCTGGCATGGAGTTTGGCTGCCCTCAGCTGCCTAGAAGACTCTTCTGTGTCTAGAGTAAGACGTAGGCACACGGCTGAGGGAGGTTCCAGAAAGAATAGTGATCACATACGATCACAGATGAAGAAGAAATATTGTACAAAGGAAAAAGGACATAAAGATGGACTGATGAAAACAAACATTATTTCTCTTGATTCCTGGGGGTTTTTTAGTGCTTTCTTAAATTTTGTGCCCAAGGCATGTTCACTTTACCTTAACTTGAGGAAGTGTATCACCATTCAATGTGAATAACTGCACATTAACCTATATTCAATAGGGTCCCCCCACCTCCTATCTCCATCCTTAGCTATCCAGAGTTTGGCTCAATATTTTGAGATAATTAACTTCTAAACTTTTTCTTGGAGGAAGACAGGATATCTGAGACTAGCAATTGTTGTTATGCAGACACCCAGAAAATTTCCTGCTTTTATCCTTACATGGGATGCTTTTTATTAATACTCAAGTATTTTCAATTCCTGCATTTTTCAATCCCCAGTTCCAAAAAAATAAACAAACAAAATAGGAGAAAATAAAGACATTTTAATGACAAAACAACTCAGGAGTTAACTAAGAGACCCTCACTATGATAATTAAAAAACAAAAAAACTTCAGAAGAATAGTGATCACATAAGGAAGATCACAGATAAATAAAGAAATATTGTGCAAAGGAAAAATTATTGTACAATGTCAATTGACTTCATTTAGGGCTTTCTCTACTGCTTCTTAGGTTTCAGTTTTGTGAGGGTTCATGAAGTCAGTTATCAACTATCTCTCCTGGCATCCAAAACTGTGTTCTTCTCTTCCATCATCAAAGCCCTCATGAATTTCTAATTCTTCAAATTTCTTTTCCTAATGCAAATTAAAACTGCATTGAGATTTCACCTCACTCCAGTCAGAATGGCAATTATCAAGAATATAGGGGCTTGGGTTGGGGCTCAGTGGTAGAGTGTTTCCCTAGCATGTCCGATGCCCTGGCTTCAGTCCTCAGCACCACATAAAACAATAAATAAATAAAATAAAGGTTTTTTTCAAAGACTATGAAAAGACAAATTGCATTAAAAAAAGAATAAAGTGACAATAATTGTTGGTAAGGAAATGGGAAAAAGGGTACACTCATACATTGCTTATGGGACTGCAAATTGGTGCAACTACAAGGGACCAATTGAAGATTCCTTAAAAAACTTGGAATGGAAACACCTTTTGACCCAGTTATCCCACTCCTTACTATATATCCACAAGATAAAATCAGTATACTACAGTGACACAGCCACATCACAATAGAAGACACAGAAGCTCAATTCACAATAGCTAAGCTATGGAACCAACCTAGGTACCCATTAACAGATGAATGGATAAAGAAAATGTGGTATCTATACACAATGGAATATTACTCAGCCACAAATAAGAATGGCTTTATGACATATACAGGTAAATGAGTGGATCTGGAAACTATCATTCTAAGTGAAATAAGCCAATCCCCAAAAAACAGAGGTTGAAGGTTCTCCCTAATGTGTGGATGCTAACACAATGGGCAGGTTGAGCTGGTTGGTAAAAGTTCAATGGATTAGACAAATGAGAATGAAAGGCAGGGAGAGGGGATAGGAATTGGAAAGACAGTGGAATGAATCTGACATAACTTTCCTTTGTACATGTGTGAATACATCACAGTGAGACTCAACATCATGTACATCCACAAGAATGGGATTAAAATACGATATATTCCATGTTTATATAAATATATCAAAATTCTATTGCCATGTATGGCTAAAAAGAACAAATTAAAAAATTTTTAAACAGAGAAAGAAAAAAAATTCTTTTCCTAGCATGTTAAAGGAGTTTTGGTTGCATGTGGAGATTTTCCCAGTCTGCCATATTTCACTTTTAGTCCATCTCCTGTGACTGTATCTTTACCAGAGATTTCCCCAGCAGACTTTCCCTTTCATCTCAACCCTCAGAACTAAGTCACACTCCCAATCTCAAACTGACTCAAACAAGGAGAACACACTGTCGTGCTGCTTTGGGGTGGTGTGAATGTTTGAGACCCAACACAGCAGTCCCTTCTGAGGTTTGGATGTGGTTGTCCTCCTAGGTCCATGTGTTGGGATCCTCAAGGGGGGAGGATTGAGAAGGGGTGGATCCTGTAAGAGGTGAGGCCAAGTGGGAGGCCTAAGGTCATTGGGAGAGTGACCTCAGAAGGACACTCTGAGCACAGAAAAACCCTGGATTCTGTCTGATGATGTGATTTTTTTCTTCACCATCTCACATCAAATCACAGGATGTGGCAGAGCCAAGAGGGCCCTGACAAAAGCCATGCCTTTGAACTTCCAAAACTATGAACTAAATAAAACTCTTTTTTTAAAAGAACTTAGACTGCCTCGGGTATTCCATTATAGCCATGCAAAAGTGACTATGTAGTCACCTTCAAAAACCTTAATCAGGGCTTAGAGAGTCAAACTCCAAACCACTACTCAAATGAGGAAGTCACCTCTTAAAGACAATGGTCATGTCTCTTAAAGGTTTCTATCTTTAGCAATGGCTGTGGTTGTTTGACTGAGGGATAATCTATTTCACAAATACAAGATATGGAGAACATACTTATGCATAAATGGTGAAGTGATAAAGGCAAAATGAAACTGAGATAAGAACAGGAGTAGGGGGGGAAGGAAAGTTAAAGTCTGTGTTTATACTGTCTGATTTGCAATGGGCTAACCAGGAAGAGTGACCCTTTCCTTTTGTGTGAAGAGGCATATTAAATGTCAAGAAGCTAAAAGACAGCATGAAGGTAGCTCTCAAGCTAAAGACTAAATCAAATTACTTCAAGGCCTGTTCTCTTAAGGTCATGTTGATATAACAATGGCCAAATTGCTCTAGGATAAAAGTTTGGCCTGTTTGGTTTACTGTGGTCTTGTATTTACACCTGAGACACTCATTTGGAAATCCTAGTTCTATTCTGCAAGACGGTAAAACAGCTTCTGAAAACTTTAATCAAGTGATGTTTGAGTCTGAAATTAAAATTGGACACGGTCATAATTTGGCTTAATCTGTGCTATTAAAGAGAATATCAATTGACTAAATAGAATAAAGGTCATGAACACTGTGTTTGAGGAGGAAAGAATTAGAGACAATGAGCCCCCTGCCATGCCAACCAACCCCCTTGTAGTATTGGGTGTTAAATCCAGGGGCTTTTGCATGCTAGGCAAGCACTCTACTACTGAGCTGCATCCCCAGCTAGAAAACTCATTGTTTCCACTTTGCTTTACAGGGTTTGTTGAGAGTACTGAAAGTACTTTTACAATTTTATCCCTTTATTTTTTTTTTTTTTGGGGAAACATTTAAAAGTCGACACAGAAAAATTCTACATATTATTACATATACTGAGATGTCTGAATATATGTACTCAGTTTATCAATTTTTGAGTTGTGAACATTCATTAAATGTACTCTTTAAAAAATACTTATCTTTTAGTTGTAGTTGAACACAATACTATTATTTCATTTATTTTTATGTGGTGCTGAGGATCAAACCCAAGACCTTGCACTTGCTAGGTGCGTGCTCTAAGGCTAAGCCACAACCCCAGCCACATTAAATGTACTCTTTTTTATTAAAGGGAGAGTGACAGAGGGAGAGAGAGAGAGAGAGAGAATTTTTTTTTAATATTTAATTATTCGTTATTGGCGAACACAACTTGTTTGTTTGTAAGTGGTGCTGAGAATCGAATCCAGGCCGCAGGCAAGCCAGGCGAGCGCGCTACCACTTGAGCCACATCACAGCCCCTAAATGTACTCTTAAATGAATATGTTGGCATAGATTTGGAGTGTAAGTATCTGAATTTATCTAAAACTATTATTTGAATTTGGCATTCATGCAGAATGCCAGAAAGTCACTAGCCACTTGGAACATCCAAAGATACTGAGCCACAAACTTTTGAAAAATTAAGATATATAAAGTCATGGACTACTTTTATAGAAAATTGAACAATTGATTGCTTTAAATTCTATGTGTTTATTTTTTAGTTGTAGTTGGACACAATACCTTTATTTTATTCATTTATTTTTCTCTGGTGCTGAGGATCGAACCCAGGGCCTCACAGGTGCTAGGCAAGTGCTCCACTACTGAGCCAAAACTGTAGCCTTACCTTGAAAGTACACAAAAATAAATAGTGCAAGTACTTTAGTGCTTTTTGTCTGTGTTGTCCTGTCCGATACATTGATGAGACAATTGACTTTCCTGTCCATGCCACAATTTTAAATGTATTACGTATGTGGGAAAGATAACAAGTATCTAAATACGATTTCCTTTTCCAGAAAATGTCTTGAGTTTAGACAGAGCTGAAGAAGCTGAGTGTGGCGTGCTCTGATCAGGAGGAGAGGTCCAGTCTTCAGGGAGATGGTCTAATTGGGCTTGTGTGGTGATTAAGGGGCAGACAGCTCTGGCTTTGGAGGACAGAATTTCCCTGGCCCTCGCCACAGCCCCTTCTATCTCCTTCAGCAATTGTCAATATTTGGTCCCTAACACAACCACACCTAGAATAACCATGTTGGAATGTTAAAACTGGCATCGGTGGGGCCAAGCCTCTCCTTTTTCCAGACAACAATGCTCTGGCTAAAGGGAGTCTCACCTTCCACATCACTACCTCTGACACCAACCAACCAAGTGCAAAAGCTGTGCCTAGAAGGACTGCTCCCATTCGGGTTGTATGGCACAGGAGTGCACATGCATACCTATGAGACTGAGCAATTTCTGGAGGCTGTGCCGTGCCCTTCCAAGTACCCAAAACTGGCAGCTTGGAACTCTGAGTGTAACACAGCTGGGCTGGTCATATTTGCCAAGTTTTCCTTCAGAATTAAAACTCAGCCCTTCAGTGATCATCTCTTGAGAAGGGGTTCCTAAAAGTTCTGAAAGTTTTAGACAATGACTTGGCATCTCTCCTTCCAGAAGACCAGTTCTGAAGATCAAGGCATCTCCTAGGTGCCATTTCTGCATAGCAGCAAGCTGACCCTGGCTGACTGCAACCTGTTGCCAAAACTATTGAGATTAGGAGGACTCTTTAAGATGCACTGAGTGTATTCCTCACAATGAGATGGACCATAACCTTTTTTATGGCGTAGCATGTGGTGGTTTGGAGATGAGGTGCGCCTGAAAAACTCATTGGAGTTAATGGAGGAATGTTCAGAGGTGAATGATGTGATTATGAGCATGGTGACCTAATCAATCAATAAATCCTTTGGGTGGATTAATAATTAGAAAGGACCACTGTACTGGGTTATAACTGTGGTTAGGTGGGGCATGGCTGGAAGATGGAGGCCACTAGTAGCATGCCCTTGGAGATAACATTTTGCCATTTGCTCCTTCTTACTCTCTGCTTTATGGTTGCCAATGGGTAAGCAGCTGTCCTTCAAAATGTCCTTGTGCCCCAATGTTCTGCTCCACCTCTGGCCCAAGGCAATGGAGCTGGCTGCCCATGGACTGACACCTCTGAGACATGAAACGTTCTGCGTCACCTTAGCCCCAAAGCAATGCAGTCAGCCAAACACGGACTGAGATCTCTGGAAAACGCAATGGTAGGCAACAGGAAGAACACTGCACACCCTCAATGTGGTGGAGAGAAAAGGATGTGTTTATGCTTTGGTCAGGATGAGAGGGAACTGCTCCCAAACAAAATATACATATTTTACCTGAAGTAATATAGGAGTCAGGCACCATTACTGGCTCAAGGATCCTGTGGGACAGTTCCAGGGACAACTGTAATGGTTTTCCAAATTGATAGTATGCTGGGAACTATAGCTGTAGTTTTCTGAAGGCAACTGATGGTGGTTTGACTCTGGATGGCTACAGTCATGTCCAGTAGAACCGTGGAGATATTTTTGGAGCCAAGTAGAATGACTGCCTAAGTAACCCAAAGGAAAGCAGCCTCCGAATGACCCTCTGGAGGGTGAGAATAACTGTGTGGTGGGTGTGGGAGAAGAAGCAGCGCAGAGTCAGGAGGAGCCTGAGCTCAGACCAAGTGGGGGTGGGGGTCTCTTCACCCTGGAGCCTTCCTTTGACCAACCTTCTTGGCTCAAGTCCTTTGTGCGTCATGCATTCCAGCCACACGTCACAAAGGCTAAACTCCAGTTCAGCCTTTGGTCGAAGGAGGAGCTGGCTTCTCAGCCAAGCTGCTCTGTGCTGACTAGCGTTGGACTAGTGTGGGACTTCTGCCTAGTGAGGAGCCCCAGGTGCCCTCCATGGGCAGTCTTCTGACCAAGTGCGGTCGCAGGCCGCTCCGCAGGGCCCTCTTGGACTGTCAGACTCCTCTCCGCCTTGCCCGGGAGACTCCCTCTCCTCACAGGGACCACCCCGCTGCACCTGCCTCTCCCCTCAGCCCTGCCAGCAGGCGTTTCCTCCAGGATCCCAGACCTCGGGGGCCTCCTGCTGCTGGCAGGGACAGAGGCCCGCTCCTCTGTCGGGGGATCCCGCTGCCAGTGGCCTGGGGGCCGTTCCCCAAAAAGCCAGTGCTATGGCGGAAGAACTCGCGCATGTTGGGACTCTTGACAGCAGTAAGGGTCCCCCCTCCTGGCCGCAGGCCACTCCTCCTGTCTTCAGTTCCTCAGCTCATCCACCAAGCTGAGGGGCCCATGACACCTGCTCGCTGCCCTCTTGGTGCGTCTAAGGGAGCTGAGCTCAGGGCCCAGGAACAGCGAGAAAAAAGAAAGATCCACCAGGAGGAGGAGCAGGAGAAGGAGAAAGAGGAGGAGGAGGAGAAGGAGGAGGAGGAGTAGGAGGGGGAGTTGGAGAAGCTGAAGGAGAAGAAGGACGAGAAGGAGGATGAGAAGGAGGAGGAGGAGAAGGAGGAGGAGGAGGAGGAGGAGGAGGAAGAGGAGGAGGAGGAGGAGGAGAAGGAGAAGGAGGAGAACGAGGAGGAGGAGAAGAAGGAGGAGGAGAAGAAGGAGGAGGAGGACACTCGGGGAGACCTCAGTGCCCTGGAGGGAGAGAGTGTTCCAGAGAGGGCCCAGATGTCACTCAGGAAGCTGTCATATGGGAGCCCCGCCACCTGTAGCTCCCAGGACCCTGCTCAGGGAGTGCTCCTCCTGCTTCAAGCCCAGGGCCACTCAATGCTCCACACGTGGGCCCCGGAGCATGTAGGTGAACTGGATCTGCCTGTCTCTCCAGCCTCCCAAGATGCCATCCAGGGAGAGCAGGGCCTAAAGCCGACCTGTGTTCTATCCCAGAGTTGGCCCTCACTAACTGCTGCCTCCAGGAGGCCAAGTAAAAGAAAACGGCTTATGCCAGTGGCCCTGCCATCACTGATTTCCTGGCATCAGGATGGGCTGCCCCCACCTGCAAAGCGGCCACTTTTATGTACAAAAGGCACCCTGAGGAGGGTTCAGAGTGCCAGAAGTAACAACTTGGAGCCTGAGGCAGAGGTCGCCCAGGGCGGAAGAGAGGCTCTGGAGGACTGCACCACCACTGTCCATTCATCCTCCCCACCTGCAGGCCCTCCCTGGAATGCAGGCCCCCTCCCCCCACCCACTGACCCCTCCCCCATCCCAACCAACCTTGCCAGCAGGCAGATGGAATTCCAGCCTGCTGGGCCCCTGAACCTATCCATCCCTCCACCTCCTCCCTCATCTAATATTCCTCTGCCTCTTCCCAGGAAACCTCCTTCTCCCTTCAGCCCCAGTCCCCATGTTGGAGTTACCCCTAATGTGTTTCACCTTCCCACACCTCTTACCCAGGTCCCTTTCCCATCCAATCCTACCTCTTCCAGAACGGAATCCCCAACCCCCATGTGTATTGATCCTCCTCCTCCTTTTGATCCTCCTCCTCCTCCAATTCCTCCTCCTCCACCTCCCCCTCCTCCACCACAACCACCTCCTCCCCTTCCTTCTTCTTTTCCTCCTCCTCCCCCTCCTCCTCCTCATCTACCTCCTGCTTTTCCTCTGCCTCCTTTTTCTCCTAATCCTTCTCCATTTCCTCTTCCTCCTCCATCTCCTCTTCCTCCTCTTCCTCTTCCTACTCCTCCTCATCTTCCTGCTCCTCCTCCTCTTCCTCCTCCTCCTTCTGTTCCTCCTTCTCCTCCTTTTCTTCCTCCTCCTCATTTTTCCTCTTCCTTCTCCTCCTCTTCCTCCTCCTTTTCCTCCTCCTCCTTCTCCATTTCCTCTTCCTCCTCCTCCCATTCCTCCTCCTCCTACTCCTTTTCCTGCTCCTCCTCCTCTTCCTCCTCCTAATGTTCCCTCTCCTTTGACTGCTCCTCCTGCTGCTCCTCTTCCTCCTCCTCCTCATTCTTTCCCAAGACCCACTCCTGTCCCTTCCACCCGCAACCCCAATACCCAGGGCCAGCACTCCGTCCCTCCAACCCTCACAGCCATGTCATCGGCTCACCTTTCCCAGCATCCTGCTGTGCTGCCTGAGGACATGGCCATGGACACTACCCCCCCTTCCATGGCGGTCATTTTCCCATCTTCTTCGTCCAGTGACAGCTCTGGCCCACACCGCAGTGTCCATGGCCGTAGGCAGCACAGGCAGCCAGCAAAGGGACCAGTCTTCCCTGGCCTCCCAACCCTTCAGTTCTCCCAACCCAACCCCAATCTGTCCCATTCCATTGTCCCACCACCCACCCCTCAGCCTGCATCAGGGAACCCTGCTGGACAGCAAACAGCCTCTCTTCCCAATGCCCCCATGGTTACCATGCTGCCAGTGAAGGTCCACTCACTGGCCTCCACCCTGGCACAGAAGGCCTCTGCACCACCAACCTCCCAGGCTGCCAGTGAAGAGCCCATGGATACGACCCCTCCTTCGAAGGCTGTCATGTTCTAGTCACCTCCTGCCTGCCAAGTTCTTAGTCTGACTCAATTTGGTAAGCATGGCACACACCTCCACAGCTATTTCTATATTGTAGGCCTGGTGCCACATATTTGGGGTTTGATTTCTGCTTGCTATTTCTTCCCAATATTACTTTGGAGGTAAAATGTGCTTTGCAAATGTTGGCTTTTGACATAATAGCTGAAGACTCAATCACCAATGAAGCAGTATATGTGTGTATATGCACACACACACACACACACACACACACACACCAGAAATGTTAGAGACAAAGACTGTGGCAAATTTGAAAATTTTCTAGAAATATAAAGGAGACTAAAGAGATGTGATAAGTGTATGAACTGTGGGAGCCTGGACTTAAATCCAGCATGGAGGATGACAACAGGACAACTAACAAATTGGGCTGTAGACTGGAGGAATGTATTGTGTCAATGTTAGTTTCCTGAATGTAGGAATTTTTCAGGGTTATGGGAGAGAATGTGCTATCCTGGACAATTCACAGCAGAGTAAAGGCATTAAGTGTCCAGGGGTGTGAGACACAAATACTCCTCTCAAACTGTTCAGAAAGGTTGAATTAGGGAAAGAGGCAAGATAAAGGACATGTGGCAAAATGTGAAAAGTCTGTGACTCCTCCTAGACATTCCAAATAACTCTCATGGAGAGGCAGGAAATAAAGCTTGTCCAGGCAATTTCAGTCGTCTTGTCTCCCCCACTAGGAAGAAAAGTTTTGCATTCATTTGCAAATACACTGACTTCAATATTTCACATGTGTATATGAATATTTCAACTATTATAACATAGATCTCTCTCCCTCATTGATGGCATGTTAAAATCTTTAAAAGCTGTTTGCTCAACAAGATTGGTCAACAAGATTTGTTAGATCATTTAGAAAGGCCATATCGGGATTCTCTTAACAGTCTTATGACATTTCTAAAGTTTAAAAATCCTGCAGAATAAAAAACATCTAAAATTAGAATAAAGAGTAAGTAACTGGGGATTCGAACTAATGTAAGAATGAATGAAAGTAGAATTGGGCTTTACAGGAGGAAATGTGACCGGTCCAGAAACAGGGCAGCAATGAAGTTATGTAAGTTGTCAAGAGTTTGATAGCACCATGCCTTTGACCATGAGACTGTTCCATGATGCGTGCCCTAATGAGAAGCCTGAGGTGCCCGTTTCCATGACTCTGTACACTATGCTTTGCTTTGCTTCACATTCTCTATATTGAAGAACCTGGAGTAGAGCAGCTTTCTATTTCTCAAAAACATTCCATTTAATTTCAACTGGAGGAAGACCTTTCTAACATGTGGGACATGAGTAGTCACATTGGGTTGGCCTTCTGATCCTCAGGTGGGGTGTTTGTTGTCAAATATAGCAGTTGTCCTTGGAGAGGATCAGTATTCAGGGTCAGGACCAAGCAGCAGAGAACTCAGCCCATCACAGATTGAAAGTAGAGCACTGCAGCACCAAGGGAATAAGGACGCTGCTCTTTTACATCCACTCTCCAACAGTTTTCATTTTCAATCAGAATACTTAAGTAGGATTGATTGTTCTTCCAATGGTAATGTCCAGTTCTTTGTTCTCTCAAGAGCCATGCGTACCAATTGTAGCATAAAATATTTTGCTTAGAAATACTATTCTATTACATTGAGCCTTTATAGTGTCGTACACTCTGTGCAAAACATCACATCATTTCATGTCAATTTCACAATTCTCTGAACTAGATATTATGAGTTCCAGTTTACAGGTTCATAAAATGAGCTTTACGGAGGGAAGCTTCGTTACTTTTCTTTCAAAGACACTCAGTGGTAAGAAAGAGCAGAGGTGATTTCAAATCTGATTCCAAATCCATAATGATTAACCTGTATACTCGACAAACTTTACAACATGGACTTGCTGAAAAGAGGTTTATAAACTGCTTTAAGAAGAGCTACCAACATTGGGTAACCATGTGTGCCAACTATCTTGTAGGACCGTGACAATGAAATAACTTGTTGAAATTCATCATGGAATAAATATAAAGCAAAAAATGCAAAGAAGAGATATTTTCACCGACTATTTAAAATTAGTATGAAAAGTACATTTTAGAAGGAACTAACAAATTGTAATAATATTCAAAATGCAATAATCCAGTCCTATTTGAGCTTAGCAAAAAACTATATCAACACTTTGTTTCCAAATCCTATGACTTCTCTGAGGATACATTTAAATTTATTATTGTGAATGTTTTTCAAACCATAGCTCCATTAGGCGTCAGATATTTCACAATATCTGATTTCCTCTTAAACACTAATCCTGTGCCTTCCATTTCTGATTTCATCTTCAGCACTCACCCTGTCCCTTCATTTAAAGGAAGTTCAGTGAATTTCAATTCCCCCCAAATTACTAAAAAATATCAAATTCAATTTTTTAAAGGTCTGAAAGAAACAAGAGTTTAATAAGATGTCGACCTTGGTTTCTGTTCCTCTCATCATTTCCTTGAAGTATCTTAACTCAGCTAACCATTTTTAATTAGGCAAAGGTTTCTAGAATTTTGTTGATACTTGCCCTCAATTAGCTTTGAACTATGAATAAATATACCTGAGCAGCTAGCTATGACAGAGGGCAAGATGGTAGCACCCAACAGAGAATAATATGAACCAATGTTCTTTTTCCTGGACGTGTCTTACTCTGATTTTTAGACTCCTTCTCATTTGCAGGCCCCACCTCCTTTGCCATAGGAATGAACTCACCACCTGGACTGGCCCATCAGGGGACTCAAACTTCCAAAAGGAAAAAAGGATTCAAGGTGGAGACTTGTTCCATATGGAGACCACCCAAGCCCTGCAGTGGCTGAATGCTATGAAAGAGAAATGTCTCTCCATCTGACATCAAGAACTAAACAAGCCAGATATATATGCCAAATGTCTTCTTTGATAAAAGGAGGTCATCAAAGAAAACAACAGGAAGGAAGGGCATAAGAATAAAATCACCATTAAATAGGGATGAGAGGCGGGAGGGAAAGGGAGAGAGAAGGGAAATTGCATGGAAATGGAAGGAGACCCTCATTGTTATACAAAACTACAATATAGGAGGAAGTGAGGGGAAAGGGCAAAAAACAAGAGAAATGAATTACATTAGATGGGTTAGAGAAGATGGGAGGGGAGGGAAGGGGGGATAGTAGAGGATAGGAAAGGCAACCCATATAATCCCTCGGTGCATGGATGGCAAGTGCTCATAAATGGAGTGAACATGGTTCAGGAAGATGATACCTTCAGTACAGGCTGTCATCCTGCTTCATGAGCACCAAGTGAAAATGCCATTGCCTAGTCTCTGCACATTTGGGGAGGAAAGGGAATTGTGTATTGTCATTCTCTAAATGAATACATTACCTTGCCAAATTGTCTGACCACCTTGCATACTTTTGATCAAGGATCTCAGAAAACTAATGATATAGAAAAGAATTGTTTAATAGCTGCTACTATCCCTATATTCCTTGTGATGATACACCTCCTATGCTAGTATGTGGCTTTCACCTGCAGTGTCTTAGGCATATCTGTTCTTGAACAATATATCTGGTGCTGCAGAAAGGGAAACAAGGAGACTGTTAATGCCCTGGGGTGCAACTCAGTGGTAGCACCTGCCTGCCTTGCACAAGGCCCAGGTTTCAGTTCCCAGCCCTATAAAATAGAATGTTATGCTTATAGTAGACTAAGAACTTGAAAATAGATTTTCAAAGAGTAGATTGAAGTATGATCAGAGTCAATCACTCACCCCTGCCCACCCCAACTTCATTCTTCAACTGTACCCATTCTTCAACTGCGAAATGTGTAATATGTATATGCTTTTTTTTTTTCAGGGCTGGGGATAGAACCCAAGTCCTCATGCAAGCTAGGCAAGCACTCTCTCACTGAGCTACATCCCCTGCCTGTATGTACTTTTATTATCAAGCATTCTCCACATCTGTGCTACCTAATTCTAGGAAATATTTTCCATTTCTTTGCTTCACATGATCTCAGAGAGTCTATCAAGAGTAACCAAAACTTAAGTTTCAGTAGGTGAGGGCTTGGTAGACTTGGGCATATAATTCTTGAAGTCTCCATGGAAACATCAGTTCCCAACTCTTTGCAGATATGGGATCATTCTGCAGTCCCACTTCTTGCCTGGGGAGACCATAAACAAGAACATGGTTCCTAAGCTATAGAACTCAATGTGGTTCTGTTACAAACACAGAGACTTGATTGCCCTTTGTCTTGGCACAGTAGCTCCAAGCTTGAAAGAAATACACCACAAGGAGACATTAGATCTTGCAGCATTATTTCATCTCATTTTTATTTCTCTGTGATTTTGCAATCTTAGAGCATCTGAATAAGAGGTGGTAACAGTCAGGGTTATAGATTTCCTGCTGGCATTGTTACCAATTATGAAAATGGAAAAAAAATAGAGGCTAATACAATATAGCCTAGAATTGTAACATTTTTAAAAATACCATACTGTAAACATTTCGGTCAGGTCCCAGAGGAAAATTGTTTGGGTTTCAATTTGAGATGTCACATTGATGGACTGATGGGTGGGAGGTTTGGGACTGAGGGTTATTTTGTTATTTACTAATAAATGAGATTACTTCATCACAAAAAAAATATTACAGCATTTCATTTTAATATTTGGCTTAGAAAAAAATTGGTGCTCCCCAACAGATAACCAAGTCCAATTTCTCATGCTTTTGTAAAGATTGTTTTTATTTTTTCATTTGTTTTCAGACAGAAAGGAGACTGTTCTGAGCTGCTGCCCACATAGAATCTGAGTGCTTTTTGTCCCCATATGGAGTATTGTTTTCCTCTCGGTGACATATGCAATGATCAATTGAATTGGCTACTAATACATGAAGCGATTCATGATGTCTCCTGAACCATTTGCTCTGAGGACACATCATGTTTTCTTGCAGATTCAGAAAGAGCCCAGAATTCCACAAAAAATGTGTTGAAACCAGGCACCTTCATTTAAGCGGCACTACCTAGTCACCAAGCTATGTCACCTCTTGCCATTTAAAATGAACAGATGTTATTTTTGCTCCGAACTTGATTGCAAAACATCTATTTTTTTTAGCTCTTCTTTGCCAGTTAAAATCACGTGAACAACAATACCTGAGCTAAGTTCCTGAGTGCCAGAAATATTTGTTTTCCAATTCAAGCATGTAAAGATCTCAGAAGGTGAAGGATTTAGTCTGGCAGCATTGAAAGAATGTACTGAAAGGAGGGCCAGAGTTTCTAGGTGTTGGTCACTAAGAGCCACCTTGTTGGGGCCACTCTGCTTTCTCAGGGTGGTCCTGCAGTTAGAGAAGGCAGCTGTAAAAGGGTAATGGAAGTATCGTAGTTTCTGAGTGACAGATCAGTATATATAAAAATTTTAACCAGGTAACTCCCTGCTCCTGAATTCTGCCATGCAACCAGACCTGACAGTGAGCCAAACATACAGTGGTTCCATCTGGCTACAGGACCCGCTGGACAAGGAACTCATGACAGAGTCCTCCCTCTTCAACCCTTTGTCGGACATCAAAGTCAAAGTGCAGAGCTCATTCATGGTTTCTCTGGGAGTGTCTGAGAGAGCCGAGTGCCATGGCAAGAATCACTCTGGGACATTTCCCCATGGAAACAATCGCAGCTTTAGTACAATGCATCCCCTAAATAACACACCATACATCCAAAATCTGGCATCATTCCCCACAAGGACAGAACTGAGGACAACTGGTGTCTTTGGCCATTTAAGAGGGCACTTAGTAATGCCAAATACAGGTGGGTGGTAAGTGTGTGTCTATATACTTTCCGGAGTTTGTTTAAATACTTCATATAATTATATCCTGTCAAAGTCATTTTATGATGTTTATCATCCCTTTGTGAGAAAGAAATGCCACCACTCTACGAGTCTATTTGATTTACACAGCACACCAGGACCAAGGCTAAGATTAGGCTTTGTGGTTGTTATCTCAGAAAGTTTTAAAAGCCTGTTAGAGTTGGTAGCCATATTACCTGAAAGTGCCTAGGTAGTCCCCTGGGTTTAAGCCCTTTTGAAATATGTTACCTAGGGCATGATCTGGTAGCCCCCAAATCATTCTTTGGCGTGACCACAACAAGTACCATGTTTATAGCTTTGAATGGCTTATATGCTAGTAGATAATTTAATACAATGACAGTCTCATTTCATCTGTAAATGACCTAATAAACACACTCAGTGTTCATAGACCTTGCTAAGCATGTTACATCATGATGAGCAATGATGAATAGTCATTGCAAAGCTGCTCCTTGAATTACCACTTCAGTTTCTGGGCTGTGTTGTATGCACAAATAAGTTCCAAGTATTTTCTTTCTTTCTTTGGGTTGGAAGAGAGGAAATTTTCTTGATGTTTCACAGGACACATAAGGTGCCCAGCTTGGTTCACTTCTAAAATGACGTCCTAAATGATTAGAGCACCGACATGACCCAACTTCAAGATTTACCATGAGGCTATATTAAAGAAGATATGGCAATAGGAATGAAAAACAATAATAGAATAGAATAGAAAGTCCAGAAACAGTGAGGGGGGGAGGGAGAATCTAGACATAGACCTTAAACATTTTTAAATAACTCAAAGTGGATCATAAACCTAAATACAAAACAAAAAAAATTTTTCTAATCTCCTAGATTTTGACATAGGGAAAAAAACTCAGTGATCTTGAATTTGGAGATGATTTTTTTAATACATCACAGCACTCACAGGGAAGACAAAATTAACGTTAGACTTTATTAAAATTAAAGTCCAAAAATTTATTAAAACTAAATTTTTCTCTGAAAAACACAACTCTTAAGAGGATGCAAAGACAAGCCATAGACTGAAAGATGATTTTACGAAATACCTATCTAAAAGGTACTCATTTCAATATATACAAAAAAAATTTAAAACTCAACAATAACAAAAAACTAAAAATAGACAAAATATGGAAACAGACACCTCATCAAAGAAGGTATACAGATGACACATGAACATATGAAAGTACACTGAACATTGCATATCACTAGGGAATTGCAAATTAAAACAGCAATGATACTATTAGGAAGGCTAAAATCCAGAACATGGACAACACCAGACAGGGTGTGGAGCAAAGGGAACTCTGATTCATGACTGGTGAAATACAAAATGGTGCAGCCACATTTAAAGATACTGGCAGCTTCTTGCAAAGTTAAAGTCTTACCATATGTCCCAGCAATCACACCCCTTGGTATTTACACAAATGAGTTGAAAACTCACAGTTACACAAAAAACTTGCTTCTGATGTTTAAAGCACCTATATTCAAAATTGCCCAAACTTGGAAGCCACCAAACACCATTCAAAAAGTGAATGGTTAAACAAATCGTGGCACACACGGAACATAATATATTCAGGAAAGAAAAGAAATAAACATGCACACCATGAAATGACATGACATCGGGGAACAACAAATGCGTACTGCTGTGTTAAAGAGTGCAGTATGAAAAGGCTACATACCACATGATTTCAACTGTATGATATTCTGCAAAAGGCAAAATTAGACAGTAAAAAGGTCCGTGGTTGCCAGGGGCTTTCACAGAGGGAAGAATAAATAGGTGGAGCACAGAGGATTTTTGGGGCTGTGAAACTATTCTGTTTATTACTGTAATGATAGACATAGGTTGTATACTTTTTCAAATGTGTATAGCCATATAAAACTAGACACAAACTCTAAAATTAACTATACATTTTAGTTAATAATAGAGTATTGATATTGATTTGTCAGTTACTAATGAATGTACCACACAATTACATGATGTTAATTATCAGAAAAATTCTGTGTGGGTAAGAGTAAAATGTGTGCAAACTCTTTGTACTTTCTCTTCCATTGCTCAGTAATCCTAAGACTGCTCTAAAAATAAAGTCTCTGAATCTGAAGTAGAAAAAAAAATGAAATAAAATAAAATGACATCCTAACTGTGGATTCGTTTTTGGAGTTGCACCCTGTGACTTAAGTGGGTGGCAGAATTTCACTTTGTTCCCTGAGTCCTAAGCAATGAGAATTGAGTAGTGTGCTGACTCACAGGGTGTCTGTCTGGGAGGGATGGGGCCATTGGATCTGCAAGCATCGTCAGATTAGCACAGATTCAAGGCTGTGGCAGGTTTCTCTCTAAAGTAAAGCTAACCAAAATTTTATCTCATCAAATGAAATCTGTGATAGGACTAGTCCAATATTATTGTTCTAGCTAACTGAACTCTCTAACAGTTTACTCACTTGAAACTCAACTTTTCCTTAATTTGATGAATGTTGACTTGTTCATTCTCTCCCAAATTAATTACTTTCTTTAAACGTCATTTCAAAATCTGTTTTACTTCCTTTAAATAACCCTCTAATGCCACCCTAATGATTATATTTGGATATAATTCTAATCATCTGTACCTTTCTTGGTTAGCGATTTAGGACATGAAAGGATCTTGGTTGAAATATGTGTGAGCATCAGTGTATAAATGTTTGCATATGATGTCACTCTTCTTTTGATGACTCAATGTAGAGTGAATCAGTCAACCATATTTACAGTTTTCTTGGCACACTGTGTAGGCCTCTGAGTACCACCTCATCTTGCTTTCTGATGCACAATTCATAACAGGTTTACACAAATCTTAGCTCCCCATCATCCCAGGTACATTTCTAGAAGTGAGTAGATACAAACAAGATAAATACATTTTAAAATTTGGGAGCAGATAAACTTATGTATCAATATTCTCAGATATGTTTTATAATATATATATAATTCCCAGATGTGTGTGTGTGTGTGTGTGTGTGTGTGTGTGTTTGTATGAATACAAGTGACAATAAAGGTTGGCGAGGAAATGAAGGAAAGGGTACACTCATACATTGCTGATGGGACTGCAAATTGATGCAACTACACTGGACCAATTGAAGATTTCTTTAAAAACTAGGAATGGAAACACCATTTGACCCAGTTATCCCATTCCTTGGTATATATCCACAGGATAAAATCAGTCTACTACAGTGACATAGCCACATCAATGTTCACAGAAGCCCAATTCACAATAGCTAAGCTATGGAACCAACCTAGGTACCCGTCAACAGATGAATGCATAAAAAAATGTGTTACATATACACAATGGAATATTACTCAGCACAAAGAAGAATGACTTTATAACATTTGCTGGTAAATGAATGGATCTGGAGACTGTCATACTAACTGAAATAAGCCAATCCCAAAAAACCAGAGGTTGAATATTCTAACATGTGGATGCTAACACACAATGGGTAGGTGGGGGTGGGCCATGAAAGTTCAGTGGATTAGACAAAGGAAAATAAAAGGCAGGGAGAGGGGATAGGAATAGGAAAGACAGTGAAATGAATCTGACATAGCTTTCCTTGTACATGTGTGAATATACCACAGTGAATCTCGGCATCATGTACATCCACAAGACTGGGATTAAAATGCAATATAGTCTGTGTTTGTACAAATACATCAAATAGGTTCTACTGCCATGTATAGCTAAAAAAAATGATTTTTTTTAAGAAGAGTGAAAGAAAAAAGAAAAAGAAATTCCTTTTCCTACCATGTTAATGGAGTTGTGGTTGGATGTGAAGATTTTCTCAATCTGCCATACTTCACTTTTGGTTCAGCTCCAGTGACTATACCTTTATCAGAGATTTCCCCAACAGACCTTCCCTTTCATCTCAACCCTCAGAAATAAGTCACACTCCCAATCTCAAACTGACTCAAACAAGGAGAACAGCACTGTCATGATGATTTGGGGGTGGTGTGAATGTTTGAGACCCACCACAGCAGTCCCATCTGAGGTTTGGATGTGGTTGTCCTCCTAGGTCGATATGTTGGGATCCACAGGGGGGCAGTATTGAGAAGAGGTGGATCCTAGAAAAGGTGAGGCCAAGAGGGAGGCCTAAGGTCATTGGGAGAGTGACCTCAGAAGGACACTCTGAGCACAGAAAAACCCTGGTTTTTGTCTGACTTTCTGTCTGATGATGAGATTTCTTCTTCACTATGTCACATCAAGTCACAGGATGTTTAGGTGATAAGGGAAGAATGAGCTCTTCTCCTGGCAAAGGTCAACTTTCCATGTAAGGCTAGAAAATGTGGTTACAAACACAGCACACTCCAAGTCATGGCATCAGATCTCTTGACACAAGGTCATTAAGATATGAAAAATATAAAGATCCTTCCACTCAGACTCCATCCCCAGGTTTAAAAGCAGCAGTGTCCCCCAGCTGTTATACAGACCTGCTTCTATACTGTCCTACCTTCAGTGTGACTGTCTAGTGGGTCATCCAATTCACTGCTGAAAACAAAGATGCTCTATTGGATCCAACCATACAAAACAGAGACATAAATACAGGGTGGCTACAGAGTGGCTCTGACATTGCTCCTACCTCTGAGTCCATGCTGTGTGGACAGCATCTTCTTGCTCTGACTTGTGTTGCCAGGCTCTGACTGGGTTCTGTGCAATCGGAGGCCTTCCCACAAGACAGTGCAATCAGAACAAAGTCTCTTCCACTTGGAGTTTCAGGAATGTATGCCTCTAATTTGGAAGCTCTTCAGCGGAATCCACAGGATGTTCTAAAAGAACATAGAGTAAATGTCAGTACATGGGTCTGGTTGAAGGTTTTCTCAGGCAGCAGTGTATGGACACAGGGCTGGAGTGGTTGGAGGTGGCTGAAAAACAGCCAGAGATAGAGATGCTGCTAGGACATGATCTATGGTGGACAAAGAAAGGTAAAGGCATGGATCAGTAGTGCACGAGAAGGAGATCCTTGGCTTCTCTAGCTAAAGCCCTGCCACGTGGGACGGTGAATTTACCAATGGGTCAAAACTCAATAAATGCACTGTACAATTTGATGGTAGCATGTTACCACTCCTCCTGCGGGGGCTGGGGTTTTGGCTCAGTAGTCGAGCACTTGCCTAGCAGTGTGAGGCCCTGGGTTCTATCCTCAGCACCCAAAAATAAATAAAAAGAAAAATATTGTATCCAAACCAAAAGTAAATATTAAAAAAAAGAAAAAGCCAACATATGAATGACTTAACATTACATCTCAAAGCCCTAGAAAAAGAAGAAGAAATCTACACCCAAAGCAGTAGAAAATAGGAAATAATTAAAATCAGAGCTGAAATCAATGAAATTGAAAGAAAAGGAACAATTGAAAAAATTGACAGAACAAAAAGTTGATTCTTTGAAAAAATAAATAAAATTGACAGATCCTTAGCCATGCTAACAAAGAGAAGGAGAGAACAAACTTAAATTACCAACAAACAGCATGAAAAAGAAATATTACAACAGACACTACAGAAATACAAAAGAAAATTAGAAATTATTTTGAAAACTTGTACTCCAAGAAAATAGAAAATATCAAAGGCATCGACAAATTTTTGAGTCGTATGATTTGCCCAAATTGAATCAGGATGATATATACAATTAGACAGATCAATTTCAAGTGACGAGATAGAAGTGAACATCAGAAGTCTACAATCCAAGAAAAACCCCAGACTGGATGGATACACGCCGAATTCTACAAGACATTTAAAGAAGAACTATCACCAATATTCTTCAATTTATTTCAGAAAATAGAAGAAGAGGCAGCACTTCCAAACTCATTCTATGAGGCCAATATCACTCTTATTCCAAAACCTGGCAAAGACACATCAAAAAAAAAGAAAAGAAGAAGAAGAAGAAGAAGAAGAAGAAGAAGAAGAAGAAGAAGAAGAAGAAGAAGAAGAAGAAGAAAAGAAAAGAAAACTTCAGACCAGTATCTCTAATGAACATAGATGCAAAAATTCTCAATAAAATTCTGGCAAATCGATTACAAAAATAAACAAAAAGTCATGCACCACAATCTCAAGGGGATTCATCCTAGGGATGCTAGGTTGGTTCACCATACAGAAATCAATAGATGTAATTCATCACATCAATAGACTTAAAGATAAGAATCATGTGATCACCTTGATAGATGCAGAAAAAGCATTTGACAAAATGCAACACCCCTTCATGTTCAAAACACTAGAAAAATTAGGGATAACAGAAATATCTCAATATCATAAAGGCTATTTATGTTAAGCCCCAGGCCAACATCATTCTAAATGGAGAAAAATTGAAGGCATTCTCTCTAAAACCTGGAAAAAGACAGGGATGCCCTCTTTCACCACTTCCACTTAACATAGTTCTTGAAACACTGGCCAAAGCAATTAGATGAAAGAAACTAAAGGGATAAACATAGGAAAAGAAGAACTAAAATTAGCATTATTTGCTTATGATATGGTTCTATACCTAGAAGACCCAAAAAATTCCACTAGAAAATTCTAGAATCAGTAAATGAATTCAGCAATATAGCAGGATATAAAATCAACACCCATAAATCAAATGCTTTTCTGTATATCAGTGACAAATGCTCAGAAAGGGAAATGGGGAAAACTATCTCATTTACAATAGCCTTAAAAAATATTCCATCTCTTAACAAAAGAGATGAAAGATCTATATAATGAAAACTACAGAACCCTCAAGAAAGAAATCAAAGAAGACCTTAGAAGATGGAAAGCTCTACCTTGCTTTTGGACAGGCAGAATTAATATTATCAAAATGACCATACTACCAAAAGCACTATACAGATTTAACACAATTCCAATCAAAATCCCAATGACATTCTGCATAGAAATAGAAAAAGCAGTCATGAAATTCATCTGGAAATATAAAAGACTCAGAATAGCTAAAGCAATCCTTAGCAGGAAGAGTGAAGAAGGTGGCATCACTATACTAGACCTTAAAGTATATCACAGAGCAATAGTAACAAAAACAGCATGGTATTGCCACCACAACAGACTGGTAGAACAATGGTACAGGAATAAAAGAACACAGAGACTATCCCATGAAATTCCAATTATCTTATATTAGACAAAGTTGCCAAAAACATACATTGGAGAAAGATAGCCTCTTCAACAAATGGTGCTGGGAAAACAGGGAATCCATATGCAACTAAATGAAATTAAACTTCTATCTCTCACCATGCACAAAAGTCAACTTGAAGTGGATTAAGGACCTAGGAAAAAAACCAGAGACACCGCATCTCATAGAAGAAAAAGTAAGCCTTAATCTCCATCATGTGAGATGAGGCCCCAACTTGCTTTATTAGACTCCTATAATGTAAGAATTAAAATCAAGAATCAATAAATGGGATGAATTCAAACTAAAAAGTTTCTTCTCAGCAAAAGAACAATTTGTGAGTTGAACAGAGAGCCTACATCCTGGGAGCAAATTTTTACCCCTCACACATCAGAGTACTAATCTCTAGGGTATGGGAAGAACTCAAAAATCTACACTCCAGGGCTGAGGATGTACCTCAAGTTGTGGCATGCTCACCTAGCATTCGTGAGGCACTGGGTTCGATTCTCAGCACCACATAAAAAACAAAATAAAGATAGTGTTTCCACTTAAAAAAAAGCTGAAAAAATATTTTTAAAAAAGCTAAACTCCAAAAAATCCCAAATAAGCCAATCAAAAAATGGGCCAAAGACCTGAACAGACACTTCTCAGAAGAGGATACATAATCAATCAACAAATATAAGAAAAAATTATTCATCATCTCTAGCAACTGGAGAAATGCAAATCAAAACTACTCTAAGATTACATCTCACTCCAGTCAGAATGTCAGCTACTATGAATACAAACAACAACAAGTGTGAGTGAGGATGTGGGGGAAAAGGTACACTCATACAGTACTGGTGAGACTGCAAATTGGTGCAGCCAATATGGAAAGCGGTATGGAGATTCCTTGGAAAATTGGGAATGGAACTATCATTTGACCCAGCTATCTCTCTCCTCGGTCTATACCCAAAGGACTTAAAAACAGCACACTACAAGGACACAAGAGCCCAATTCACAATAGCTAAATGGTGAAAACAACGTAGATGCCCTTCAGTAGATGAATGGATAAAAAACTGTGGCATATATACACAATGGAATATTACTCAGCAATAAAAGAGAATAAAATCATGGTATTTGCAGGTAAATGGATGGAGTTGGAGAATATAATGCTAAGTGAAGTCAGCCAATCCCAAAAAACAAATGCTGAATGTTTTCTCTGATATAAGGAGGAAAAATCATAGGGTAGGGAAGGGGAGCATGGGAGGAATAGATGAACTCTAGATAGGGCAGAGGGATTGGAGGGGAAAGGTGGGGGCTTGGGTTTAGAAATGCTTGTGGCATGTGATGGATATCATTATCCAAAGTACGTGTATCAAGAAATGAATTGGTGTGAATAAACTTTGTATATAACCAGAGATATGAAAAATTTGTGCTCTATATGTATAATATGAATTATGATGCATGCTGCTTTCATATATAAATAAAAAGTTAATAAAAAGGGAAGATTACAGTAAGGAAGTAGCACTATGAAGTATATTACATTAATATTTCAAATCAATCCTACCACTTTCCTCATTGAGTTCACTATTATTTTAATCGATTCTGGTGTTAGCAGTAAAACTATGACTAAATACTCATCTTTGTACTTTGAGGACTAGATCAAGAAGAATAATCTATTAAGTAGACAGACATGTGTAGTGATTATTCATTTGTTGTCATCTGTCTGTTAACGTGATAATTTTTCAGTGGCACTATTTCACTAGCAACTTATTTCTGGCAAGGGTAATTTATGTGCCTTTCACATAGGATCCTCCACTTATAAACCAATAATTTCACCTCCCTTTACTCTCTTTCTCACATATGCAAAGTCAACTGTGGATACGGGAAAATCTACAGAAAACTATCTTTAAATATGGTGACCCATTGGTTTACTTTCAAACCAGCTTCTACATTCTTAATTGCTTGTTAACAAAGTCCAAGAAGCAGCACTAGAGAGTAACAATCCAAAATTAAATTCTATCACAGGGAAATTATTGTCCCAGTCAGTCAAATATCCATCAGTAAACTGAGTCAGTGATCAGCTAACTTCAATAATAGAAATTATGCTCTTCTTATTTCCAGAAATAGGACGTGAATCATGATATATATGTAGCAATGTCTACATAGGAAGTATATGGAATTCTTTCCTTTACAAGAATTTACATACTGTATTAGAATTGAATTACGAATGGATGCTTAATCTAAAAATATGAAACAGAAAAAAAAGAAAGAAAAAAATTTCAAGAAGTGATAGACTCTTTCCATAAGGAGATAGAGATCCTAAAGAAAAACGAGTCAGAAATCTTCATAATGAAGGAATCAATCCAACAACTTGAAAACTCAATGGAAAGCATCACCAACATACTAGACCACTTGACAGATGGAGATTCAGGCAATGAAGACCTTGTCCCTCTCTTGAAATGTATTCACTTCTGAGTCTCAGGACTTGGTTTCATGGTAATTGGGTCTCCCTGTGTCTCCAGAGGCTTGGAGGGTAATGCTTCACCCTGGCTAGGGGCAACACTTTACTCTTCACCCAGCCCACCTGTCTCTCTGTGACCCTCCTCCTGCTCCTCACCCACCATGATTCCTCTGGATGCACCTGGACCCTCTCCTCTCTTGTCTTTAGTCCAGGGAAAGGGAGGTAACTGGGTTTCATACATTTGACAGCTTGGAATACCTGTTCGGGACTGGACCTCCATAAATGGGATCCTTGTGAATCTGGTATTTTTGAAGAAGCAGACTGGATGAGCCAATTTAGGTGCCAGTGCCAAGAGACAGATGGGTCAAAACTCAAAAGGTAAAAAAGTGGGAGAAGAGGTTGAAAATTTACCCTCTCCCTACCAACATGTGCATATGTCCATGAGGGATGACACTCTCATTGGTAAAACTGGAGAGTATGTATAGGAAGAAAGCTAAGGAAATTACAATAGAATGGCTATTTTGGATTTGGGACACTGGTGCTGAAGATATACTCATATTAGAGTTAAATGAGGAAGAGCACATTAGTCACAACCTACTCTACATTACAACAATGTACATATGTAGCTGTAAATGAGGAAAATGAGGACACTGCCATCTCTTTATTGTCCTGGCTGATAGCTTCCTGAAATTATGATTGGCACAACATGTTGAGGTCACCCACGGCACCCTGTGATGGAAGTCCATGGAAGAACTCCAAGACACTCTGAGGAAGTTAGGGTGTAGCAGGCCCTTGATGCAGCAATCTGCACTGGTCCTGATAATGAAGCATTCACAGAAGAACTGAAGGACCATTCTCCTAGCATCTATGAGGCAGTGTCATGGAAGCGTGGGGTCATTCCTGATCTGTTGATTGGCATTTGATTTTTCTCAAGCCACACAGGTTCTGGCTGCATGGGATAAACTCAAAAGATGAGGAAGTGAGGTTTCAGAGAATATATCTGAGAAGCGAGGAGATCTAAAGGGCGAATGAAAATACCAGAGGTCCAATGAGGAAAAGCAAGAATGATATGCCTTCGTGTTGGAGGGCAATGAAGGTCTTTGTTCTTTCAAAGGATATTTGCGTAGTCTACTCTAGGTTATGGGATGATGTTGCCACCTCTGTGCTGGACATAACCTGAATAAGTACCAACGTTTTATTATTATATTGATGATGTGGCTTTAATATCTGTATCTTTACTCCACCTAGAGACTGCAGCTCACAGAGTTTTGCACACCTCCAGGACAGATGATGGGGTGTAAATTCCTCCAAGTTGCAAAGACCTGGGGATTCTCTCATGTGTTCAGGGGTTATTTGGTTGTATCCTGCTGTTGCAAATAAAAAGCAAATTTTCCCAATTCCCAGACACAGACCTTTCTGGATGTTGAGATGTTTTCATCTCTGTACTCCATAATTTAGGATTAATGTTAAAGACTTTGTATGCTTCAGTAAAAGCTTGGCCTGGTGGGACTGGGAAATGGAACATCTCAAGTACTTTTCTAAACAAAAAATCATTGTGGAGGAATTACAAGCCTTGGGTATATTAGCCCAAGCACACCCCTATCAATATATTTCCTGCCCTGATTGTTTGAATGGGTCATTAGGAAATATCAAGGCAATAAATGAATTCAACTTTGGCCTTGGTGACATCCTTGGGAGAGGCAAAGATAATGAAAGACATTGGGGATCAACCACTACACACTGTGCTTTCCTGTGGGAAGAGAAACAATAGACTTTGTATTCCACATGGCATTTACCTAGCTTGATAATAGGTTAGGGGATGGTTGTGGCAGCTCTGATCTTGTGGACAAAAACACAGGAGCTGCCAGAGGGGACCAATTGAGTCTATTGGCCATGGGAATGGCAAAAGGGCCTCAATGATGTGGGTTGCTAGTCCATGGGTAAAGGGACTAGACCAAGACATACAAATAGGGGGAAAAAAACCTACCAGTAGAGAATTTTTCATCTCTGCGTTAGTTTCTCATTTCATTATGGTCTGTAACTACTTCATTGTTGACATACTTTTCTTTGCACAAGGACAACTTGAACAAGAAATATGGTATTGTAAATGTGGTGATGGGACACAGGCTGGTACTATTCTCACATAGATTCATCAGGTTGCTTATGTGTTGCTGAATAATCCAATTTGTATGTATTCACTCCTGTGGCAGTTTCCCCTTAGAGCTAAGGTATTTATGTAACAGACAAATATCATAATAGATGTGCAGAATAAAATGATTCCTGGCTGTACATTGAGGTGCCACTGTCCTCCTCTTCTCCTCTCCTCTCCTGTGGCATCTTCAGGCAGCCACCTTGGTGTAGAGGGAGCAAATGTGAAAACTAGAGCCACAGCTGCAGCTCATGGACACAGCTGGACAACTGCCCTATGGAACTGAACATAAATGTATCTTTCTTTAAGGAAACCAAATAGCATGACTTCCATTATATGTGGAAATAACGAACTATGACAAAGCTTATTCTGGGGTCCACTGTGTTTGACAGCTTGTGGTGGCTGGGTACAACATGGGTGGAAATGACAAGGAAATTTCGTCCCTGTATAGAAAGACACAATGACAATAATACATCCCTCACCTGGGAAGTTTGGGCTGGCTCCCTATACATCAATGTAATTTAACTACTGTCCCCAAAGACCCTGACTGGTTGGTGACTGACAGTTGAGCATGTGGACCCCTGTAGCTGACATATGAACAGTTGGCAGTATATTGTGACAGAGATCAACAGACCCCTTTCACTTACTTCTGCATATTTCCAGACATACTGGGGCTTATTCCTGTATTGCCAGCACTGTGTCCCCAACTCTCATCCTTAGCCTGCTCCCTCCCTTTTAATATGTCAATGCAGTGCAGGGGCCAGCAGAGATCATAGCGGGGTGGTGTTGGCAGTGATGCAACAGGAAAGTGGCACCAGACCAGCATACACCGTGTGGCCAGTAGGAGGTCATGTTCCACAGCGGAAGTAGCCATTTTGAGAGTCAGGATCCGAATTGCTTCTTTTCCTGTTTATCTTAGTTGGCAACACATGGAGACTGGGCTCTGGGTTTGGACATGGAGTGACCAGGGAATACAGCAAGAAGCAAACACAAAACCAACAGTCACAAAATCAAACACAGTTTATGCAAACACTTTCCATTACTCTGAGCACTTATAGTTTCACTCCAGAGACCATTCTCGTTGCTTTCTGCTGGGTTCCATGGAGTCTTTGCATCACAGGACAAATCATATTTGAACAGGACCACTAAAGGTGTTACAGTTTTCAATATGAGGTGGCCACAGAATCTCATGCATGAGACAATGCAAGAAAGTTTTAAGAAGAAATGATGGGGTCATGACACCCTAAATAAAGCAGATTTTTAATGCATTAGGATGATGAAATGGGAGATAAGTGTAGGCAGGTGGGTGTTGGCTAGAAGTGAGTCCATGGGAGCATGCCTTTGGGGTTTCTATTTTGTTCCTGGTGAGTTGCTGTCTCTGCTGTTTACGGGCCATGCCTGAGCTGCTTTCTTCCAAAACACTACACTGACATGATGTTTTGCCTCATCTTGGGCCCAGAGTTATGAACACAGCTGACTATGGATTACCTCTGAAGCCATGGGAAATATTTTTTTCCTCCTCTAATCATTCTTATCATCTCTTTGGTCATTATCGAGACAAAAAGAAAAATATTAAAGAACAGAAATAGGTACCAACAAGTGAGTTGCCTGCAGTGACATGCTGACTATGGGGCTCAGGAACTTGTGGAGACTGGTATTTGGAATAGAAATTTTGAATAGTTTCGAGATGTAAGCTGAAAAGCTTTGAACATTGTAAGCGTAGTATATCGTGTGATTCTCGTGGAAGTTCTGAAGATCAAAGTGCTGATAGGACTGTTGATAGGAAAGACTGTGTTCCTGAGGTTGCAAAAAAGGAATATTCTATTGGAAGAGGAAGTAGAAGACAGTTATGTTACATTTAGTCAAAGATATTGCCTACGTTGTGCACATTGTGTCACTCTTTTAGGGGCTGAATTTAGAGATGATGAACTACTTACTGTGGTGGAGGAAATTACAAGGCATAAGGCATTCAGACAGTGGTATGATATTTCTAGCAGGTTGATCCAGGTTTACTGTGATAATGTGGAGCTGAAAGAAGGGTGCAAACTTGAATTTTAGTGGAAATGTTGAAGTAAAACTGGATTTCCAGAAGTTGTGTTTGTTAATGCATTACTGCGATGCTAAACAAATTACACAGTGGCAATAGGGGAAAATGCTTAAGGGAATTTCAGGAATTGGCAAGATTCTATGTCCAATTCATATTCATATGATATAAAATTAAAATTCCCTTGAGAAGGGGAACCACTAGGAATGGGTTTCACCATGCTCAGTCAATCAGACCCTCAAAGGCTGCCACAGCCATGGTTTCAAAAGACTTAGCTACTGCTTCAGATGGAGATATACCCTGGCTTCAACCACTTGGTGCTGGCTCTGCAGGAATGCAGGATGCTGTCCTGAGGTGGTCATGAAGGCTTCCAACAAGATTTCAAAGGAAGGCCTAGCAGGTCAAAGTATAATGGAGCTAGAATCCCTGTAGATAGTCCCTGAGAAGGTAATTCATGCAGCTGTGAGAAGAAAGCTGAAGCTTCAGAAGAGAATCCTTGGATTAAAAGATGCTGGTCATGTGCAATATATGTCAGGTAATGTGACTAGCTGAGCACAGAGCTAGCCTATGTGAGAGGCCAAGGGACAAGGCTGCCCAAGTCCTTTGGAGCCCACTGTGACAACATGTGCTCCAGATCCTGAGCATGGGGATAGAGGGCTTGTTGGCCCAGCTGGGTTTTGTCTTGACTTCTATCCTTTTCTTCTTTCTATGTGCCCATCTCTCCCTTTTGTAATTGAAATACTTATTCTGTTCTACTATACATGGATATACATAAGTTGATTTTGACTCCTACACAAGACACAACTAAGAGTTTGACTTCAGTCCCAAAGGAGACTTTGGACTTGGGCTTCAAGTTTTGGGCAAGGCCAAAACAGTTGAGAATTGGGAATCTCCTGGAGAGTCACTGAATGTATTTTCCATGATAAAATGTTTGTAGTGTTTTGGAGACCAGGGGTCCTGTTAGTTATTGAGATTAGGTGTATTTCAAAAGCTCAAGTGAGGCCTTCAAAATGCTAAGAGGTAAAATTGTTAGATGATGACATTGCTGCCGAAATGTATAAGTAAATCCACTGGGTGAATTAATAATTTAAAACAACTACTGTAGTTTGTCGTAAATGGGGAAGATGGGGCATGGCTGGAAGAAGTAGGTCACTTGGGGCATGTCCTTGGAGATTATATTTTGTTACTTGGTCCTCTATTCTTTCTACTTCATAGTGGTCATAAATTGAGAAACTTCCTGCAAAATGCCCTTCTTCCAGGATGTTCTGCCTTAACACAGACCCAGAGAAATGGTTGCTCATGGCATGAGACCTCTGAAATGTGAGGAGTTCTGCATCACTTTGGGCCCAGAGAAATGCACTCAGCCAAATATGAACACAGTACTTTGAGAAATGTGGTGCTAGGCAACAGCAAGAATATTGGATCCTGAGCTGGGGATACAGCTTAGTTGGTAGAGGGCTTGCGTTACATGCACAAGGCCGTGGGTTCAATACCCAGCACCACAAAAAAATATATATATATATTGATATGGTTCAGAAAGAAAACTATGTACATACACTGGTTAGAATAAAAGGGAATTCACCCTAATAAAAAAGTACATATTTTGCCTGAAGTTAGTATCAAAGAGTCAGGCACCATTACTGACTCCATAATCCTGCTGGACAGTTCCAGGAACTAAATTTCTAGTATGCTGGGAAATCATGGAAGAAAAACTACCAGAGCTATTCTGGGGCAATTTAGGGCCATTTGGAGTAGGTAATTGATGACCCTACATGACTACTTCAAGCACAATCCATACAGATATATAAAGTCATGTAGTATGAATGTTTAAATAACCAATTGAAAAACAGCCCCAGAATAACCCGGAAGAGGTAAACATAATTTTGTGGCACATGTGGGGAAAAAAAGCACAGCAGTGTCCCACAGAACTCTAAGCTCAGACCAGCAGTGGACATTTGGCCTTGTTCCTTACCCTGGGGACCTTTTCCTTTTTTTTTTTTTTTTTTTTTTTTTTTTTTGTTGACAAAACTGGCGTAGCCCCAAACTCTTTCTTCATCATGCATTCCAGTCACACATCATGAGAGATGAACTCAACAGTGGGCCTTTGTCCTCCTCAGGAGCTGGTGACCCATCTCAACTCCTTTGGTCATTTTGGTGGTATCCTGTCAGACTGCACCTGGTGATCTGAATGGGCGGTTTTCTCGGCATGGTCACCGGTCATGATGCCTGGCCCTTTTGGCCATCAGGCACCCATCCATCTGACCTGCAGTGCTCCCGCTCCTTGGCAGGATCACCCTGCTGCTCCAGCAATACCATCAGCCCTGCCTGCAGGGACGCCCAACAAGATACCTATCCTCGAGTGCCAGGCTCTGCAGACTGCCACAGAGGCCCTCTCCTACAGGTGATGCCTTCCCCTCTGGGGATCCTGCCACCAGGATCATGGAGGTCCCCACTCTGAAAAAGCTGGTGCTTTCATCCACCAACTCACATGGGATTGTACCATCCCAATTGTAAGTCCTTCCTCCTCTTTAGAGATTAGTCTTCCCACCTTTAAACCTTGAAGTCCATTGAGTAATGAAGCCCATGATACCCGATCAACTGCCTGTTCCTCAGAGGAAGAAGAGCTGATAGTCCAAGTGCAGCATGAAAAATCAGTTGTCCTCCAGGAGGCAGAGGAGGGTCCCCAAAGGAGGATACGGAAATGGCTGCCTTGACAAAAGGGTTAGAAACACCAGCAGAGTCTCCCCCTGGAGACTACTCAGGGAGACCTCAGTGTCCTGGGGCCCAGTCTTGAGCTCTGGGAGGGAAGCACCTTTCAAAGAGGACACAAGTACCTCTCAAGAATTTCTCTGTGGTACCTACCATCTGCAGCTCCCACAGACTTGCAGCAGGAGTGCTGACCATGGCTCAGGCTGTTGCAGAAGCTGCACTGCTCCAGGAGAAGACCTGGGCAGCTTCTCACATTGAGAGAATAGGCCAATGAAAGGCTGGACAAACACCATCTGCCTGTTTCTCCAGTCTCCCAGGGCTCAACCAAGGAGTTGCAGGGCCAAAAACATTCCTGTGGTCCATCAGAAAGCTGTCCTCTTTCCAGAGCTCATGCCTGGAGACTCATGAAGAGAAAGAAGCCCATGCCAAAGGCACTGCTGTTGGTCCTACCCTGGCATGGAGTTTGGCTGCCCTCAGGTGCCTAGAAGACTCTTCTGTGTCTAGAGTAAGACGTAGGCACACGGCTGAGGGAGGTTCCAGAAAGAATAGTGATCACATACGATCACAGATGAAGAAGAAATATTGTACAAAGGAAAAAGGACATAAAGATGGACTGATGAAAACAAACATTATTTCTCTTGATTCCTGGGGGTTTTTTAGTGCTTTCTTAAATTTTGTGCCCAAGGCATGTTCACTTTACCTTAACTTGAGGAAGTGTCTCACCATTCAATGTGAATAACTGCACATTAACCTATATTCAATAGGGTCCCCCCACCTCCTATCTCCATCCTTAGCTATCCAGAGTTTGGCTCAATATTTTGAGATAATTAACTTCTAAACTTTTTCTTGGAGGAAGACAGGATATCTGAGACTAGCAATTGTTGTTATGCAGACACCCAGAAAATTTCCTGCTTTTATCCTTACATGGGATGCTTTTTATTAATACTCAAGTATTTTCAATTCCTGCATTTTTCAATCCCCAGTTCCAAAAAAATAAACAAACAAAATAGGAGAAAATAAAGACATTTTAATGACAAAACAACTCAGGAGTTAACTAAGAGACCCTCACTATGATAATTAAAAAACAAAAAAACTTCAGAAGAATAGTGATCACATAAGGAAGATCACAGATAAATAAAGAAATATTGTGCAAAGGAAAAATTATTGTACAATGTCAATTGACTTCATTTAGGGCTTTCTCTACTGCTTCTTAGGTTTCAGTTTTGTGAGGGTTCATGAAGTCAGTTATCAACTATCTCTCCTGGCATCCAAAACTGTGTTCTTCTCTTCCATCATCAAAGCCCTCATGAATTTCTAATTCTTCAAATTTCTTTTCCTAATGCAAATTAAAACTGCATTGAGATTTCACCTCACTCCAGTCAGAATGGCAATTATCAAGAATATAGGGGCTTGGGTTGGGGCTCAGTGGTAGAGTGTTTCCCTAGCATGTCCGATGCCCTGGCTTCAGTCCTCAGCACCACATAAAACAATAAATAAATAAAATAAAGGTTTTTTTCAAAGACTATGAAAAGACAAATTGCATTAAAAAAAGAATAAAGTGACAATAATTGTTGGTAAGGAAATGGGAAAAAGGGTACACTCATACATTGCTTATGGGACTGCAAATTGGCGCAACTACAAGGGACCAATTGAAGATTCCTTAAAAAACTTGGAATGGAAACACCTTTTGACCCAGTTATCCCACTCCTTACTATATATCCACAAGATAAAATCAGTATACTACAGTGACACAGCCACATCACAATAGAAGACACAGAAGCTCAATTCACAATAGCTAAGCTATGGAACCAACCTAGGTACCCATTAACAGATGAATGGATAAAGAAAATGTGGTATCTATACACAATGGAATATTACTCAGCCACAAATAAGAATGGCTTTATGACATATACAGGTAAATGAGTGGATCTGGAAACTATCATTCTAAGTGAAATAAGCCAATCCCCAAAAAACAGAGGTTGAAGGTTCTCCCTAATGTGTGGATGCTAACACAATGGGCAGGTTGAGCTGGTTGGTAAAAGTTCAATGGATTAGACAAATGAGAATGAAAGGCAGGGAGAGGGGATAGGAATTGGAAAGACAGTGGAATGAATCTGACATAACTTTCCTTTGTACATGTGTGAATACATCACAGTGAGACTCAACATCATGTACATCCACAAGAATGGGATTAAAATACGATATATTCCATGTTTATATAAATATATCAAAATTCTATTGCCATGTATGGCTAAAAAGAACAAATTAAAAAAATTTTAAACAGAGAAAGAAAAAAATTTCTTTTCCTAGCATGTTAAAGGAGTTTTGGTTGCATGTGGAGATTTTCCCAGTCTGCCATATTTCACTTTTAGTCCATCTCCTGTGACTGTATCTTTACCAGAGATTTCCCCAGCAGACTTTCCCTTTCATCTCAACCCTCAGAACTAAGTCACACTCCCAATCTCAAACTGACTCAAACAAGGAGAACACACTGTCGTGCTGCTTTGGGGTGGTGTGAATGTTTGAGACCCAACACAGCAGTCCCTTCTGAGGTTTGGATGTGGTGTCCTCCTAGGTCCATGTGTTGGGATCCTCAAGGGGGGAGGATTGAGAAGGGGTGGATCCTGTAAGAGGTGAGGCCAAGTGGGAGGCCTAAGGTCATTGGGAGTGTGACCTCAGAAGGACACTCTGAGCACAGAAAAACCCTGGATTCTGTCTGATGATGTGATTTTTTTCTTCACCATCTCACATCAAATCACAGGATGTGGCAGAGCCAAGAGGGCCCTGACAAAAGCCATGCCTTTGAACTTCCAAAACTATGAACTAAATAAAACTCTTTTTTTAAAAGAACTTAGACTGCCTCGGGTATTCCATTATAGCCATGCAAAAGTGACTATGTAGTCACCTTCAAAAACCTTAATCAGGGCTTAGAGAGTCAAACTCCAAACCACTACTCAAATGAGGAAGTCACCTCTTAAAGACAATGGTCATGTCTCTTAAAGGTTTCTATCTTTAGCAATGGCTGTGGTTGTTTGACTGAGGGATAATCTATTTCACAAATACAAGATATGGAGAACATACTTATGCATAAATGGTGAAGTGATAAAGGCAAAATGAAACTGAGATAAGAACAGGAGTAGGGGGGGAAGGAAAGTTAAAGTCTGTGTTTATACTGTCTGATTTGCAATGGGCTAACCAGGAAGAGTGACCCTTTCCTTTTGTGTGAAGAGGCATATTAAATGTCAAGAAGCTAAAAGACAGCATGAAGGTAGCTCTCAAGCTAAAGACTAAATCAAATTACTTCAAGGCCTGTTCTCTTAAGGTCATGTTGATATAACAATGGCCAAATTGCTCTAGGATAAAAGTTTGGCCTGTTTGGTTTACTGTGGTCTTGTATTTACACCTGAGACACTCATTTGGAAATCCTAGTTCTATTCTGCAAGACGGTAAAACAGCTTCTGAAAACTTTAATCAAGTGATGTTTGAGTCTGAAATTAAAATTGGACACGGTCATAATTTGGCTTAATCTGTGCTATTAAAGAGAATATCAATTGACTAAATAGAATAAAGGTCATGAACACTGTGTTTGAGGAGGAAAGAATTAGAGACAATGAGCCCCCTGCCATGCCAACCAACCCCCTTGTAGTATTGGGTGTTAAATCCAGGGGCTTTTGCATGCTAGGCAAGCACTCTACTACTGAGCTGCATCCCCAGCTAGAAAACTCATTGTTTCCACTTTGCTTTACAGGGTTTGTTGAGAGTACTGAAAGTACTTTTACAATTTTATCCCTTTATTTTTTTTTTTTTTTGGGAAACATTTAAAAGTCGACACAGAAAAATTCTACATATTATTACATATACTGAGATGTCTGAATATATGTACTCAGTTTATCAATTTTTGAGTTGTGAACATTCATTAAATGTACTCTTTAAAAAATACTTATCTTTTAGTTGTAGTTGGACACAATACTATTATTTCATTTATTTTTATGTGGTGCTGAGGATCAAACCCAAGACCTTGCACTTGCTAGGTGCGTGCTCTAAGGCTAAGCCACAACCCCAGCCACATTAAATGTACTCTTTTTTATTAAAGGGAGAGTGACAGAGGGAGAGAGAGAGAGAGAGAGAATTTTTTTTTAATATTTAATTATTCGTTATTGGCGAACACAACTTGTTTGTTTGTAAGTGGTGCTGAGAATCGAATCCAGGCCGCAGGCAAGCCAGGCGAGCGCGCTACCACTTGAGCCACATCACAGCCCCTAAATGTACTCTTAAATGAATATGTTGGCATAGATTTGGAGTGTAAGTATCTGAATTTATCTAAAACTATTATTTGAATTTGGCATTCATGCAGAATGCCAGAAAGTCACTAGCCACTTGGAACATCCAAAGATACTGAGCCACAAACTTTTGAAAAATTAAGATATATAAAGTCATGGACTACTTTTATAGAAAATTGAACAATTGATTGCTTTAAATTCTATGTGTTTATTTTTTAGTTGTAGTTGGACACAATACCTTTATTTTATTCATTTATTTTTCTGTGGTGCTGAGGATCGAACCCAGGGCCTCACAGGTGCTAGGCAAGTGCTCCACTACTGAGCCAAAACTGCAGCCTTACCTTGAAAGTACACAAAAATAAATAGTGCAAGTACTTTAGTGCTTTTTGTCTGTGTTGTCCTGTCCGATACATTGATGAGACAATTGACTTTCCTGTCCATGCCACAATTTTAAATGTATTACGTATGTGGGAAAGATAACAAGTATCTAAATACGACTTCCTTTTCCAGAAAATGTCTTGAGTTTAGACAGAGCTGAAGAAGCTGAGTGTGGCGTGCTCTGATCAGGAGGAGAGGTCCAGTCTTCAGGGAGATGGTCTAATTGGGCTTGTGTGGTGATTAAGGGGCAGACAGCTCTGGCTTTGGAGGACAGAATTTCCCTGGCCCTCGCCACAGCCCCTTCTATCTCCTTCAGCAATTGTCAATATTTGGTCCCTAACACAACCACACCTAGAATAACCATGTTGGAATGTTAAAACTGGCATCGGTGGGGCCAAGCCTCTCCTTTTTCCAGACAACAATGCTCTGGCTAAAGGGAGTCTCACCTTCCACATCACCACCTCTGACACCAACCAACCAAGTGCAAAAGCTGTGCCTAGAAGGACTGCTCCCATTCGGGTTGTATGGCACAGGAGTGCACATACATACCTATGAGACTGAGCAATTTCTGGAGGCTGTGCCGTGCCCTTCCAAGTACCCAAAACTGGCAGCTTGGAACTCTGAGTGTAACACAGCTGGGCTGGTCATATTTGCCAAGTTTTCCTTCAGAATTAAAACTCAGCCCTTCAGTGATCATCTCTTGAGAAGGGGTTCCTAAAAGTTCTGAAAGTTTTAGACAATGACTTGGCATCTCTCCTTCCAGAAGACCAGTTCTGAAGATCAAGGCATCTCCTAGGTGCCATTTCTGCATAGCAGCAAGCTGACCCTGGCTGACTGCAACCTGTTGCCAAAACTATTGAGATTAGGAGGACTCTTTAAGATGCACTGAGTGTATTCCTCACAATGAGATGGACCATAACCTTTTTTATGGCGTAGCATGTGGTGGTTTGGAGATGAGGTGCGCCTGAAAAACTCATTGGAGTTAATGGAGGAATGTTCAGAGGTGAATGATGTGATTATGAGCATGGTGACCTAATCAATCAATAAATCCTTTGGGTGGATTAATAATTAGAAAGGACCACTGTACTGGGTTATAACTGTGGTTAGGTGGGGCATGGCTGGAAGATGGAGGCCACTAGTAGCATGCCCTTGGAGATAACATTTTGCCATTTGCTCCTTCTTACTTTCTGCTTTATGGTTGCCAATGGGTAAGCAGCTGTCCTTCAAAATGTCCTTGTGCCCCAATGTTCTGCTCCACCTCTGGCCCAAGGCAATGGAGCTGGCTGCCCATGGACTGACACCTCTGAGACATGAAACGTTCTGCGTCACCTTAGCCCCAAAGCAATGCAGTCAGCCAAACACGGACTGAGATCTCTGGAAAACGCAATGGTAGGCAACAGGAAGAACACTGCACACCCTCAATGTGGTGGAGAGAAAAGGATGTGTTTATGCTTTGGTCAGGATGAGAGGGAACTGCTCCCAAACAAAATATACATATTTTACCTGAAGTAATATAGGAGTCAGGCACCATTACTGGCTCAAGGATCCTGTGGGACAGTTCCAGGGACAACTGTAATGGTTTTCCAAATTGATAGTATGCTGGGAACTATAGCTGTAGTTTTCTGAAGGCAACTGATGGTGGTTTGACTCTGGATGGCTACAGTCATGTCCAGTAGAACCGTGGAGATATTTTTGGAGCCAAGTAGAATGACTGCCTAAGTAACCCAAAGGAAAGCAGCCTCCGAATGACCCTCTGGAGGGTGAGAATAACTGTGTGGTGGGTGTGGGAGAAGAAGCAGCGCAGAGTCAGGAGGAGCCTGAGCTCAGACCAAGTGGGGGTGGGGGTCTCTTCACCATGGAGCCTTCCTTTGACCAACCGTCTTGGTTCAAGTCCTTTGTGCGTCATGCATTCCAGCCACACGTCACAAAGGCTAACCTCCAGTTCAGCCTTTGGTCGAAGGAGGAGCTGGCTTCTCAGCCAAGCTGCTCTGTGCTGACTAGCATTGAACTAGTGTGGGACTTCTGCCTAGTGACGAGCCCCAGGTGCCCTCCATGGGCAGTCTTCTGACCAAGTGCGGTCGCAGGTCGCTCCGCAGGGCCCTCTTGGACCGTCAGACTCCTCTCCGCCTCGCCCGGGAGACTCCTTCTCCTCACAGGGACCACCCCGCTGCACCTGCCTCTCCCCTCAGCCCTGCCAGCAGGCATTTCCTCCAGGATCCCAGACCTCGGGGGCCTCCTGCTGCTGGCAGGGACAGAGGCCCGCTCCTCTGTCGGGGGATCCTGCTGCCAGTGACCTGGGGGCCGTTCCCCAAAAAGCCAGTGCTATGGCGGAAGAACTCGCGCATGTTGGGACTCTTGACAGCAGTAAGGGTCCCCCCTCCTGGCCGCAGGCCACTCCTCCTGTCTTCAGTTCCTCAGCTCATCCACCAAGCTGAGGGGCCCATGACACCTGCTCGCTGCCCTCTTGGTGCGTCTAAGGGAGCTGAGCTCAGGGCCCAGGAACAGCGAGAAAAAAGAAAGATCCACCAGGAGGAGGAGCAGGAGAAGGAGAAAGAGGAGGAGGAGGAGAAGGAGGAGGAGGAGTAGGAGGGGGAGTTGGAGAAGCTGAAGGAGAAGAAGGACGAGAAGGAGGATGAGAAGGAGGAGGAGGAGGAGGAGAAGGAGGAGGAGGAGGAGGAGGAGGAGGAGGAAGAGGAGGAGGAGGAGGAGGAGAAGGAGAAGGAGGAGTACGAGGAGGAGGAGAAGAAGGAGGAGGAGAAGAAAGAGGAGGAGGACACTCGGGGAGACCTCAGTGCCCTGGAGGGAGAGAGTGTTCCAGAGAGGGCCCAGATGTCTCTCAGGAAGCTGTCATATGGGAGCCCCGCCACCTGTAGCTCCCAGGACCCTGCTCAGGGAGTGCTCCTCCTGCTTCAAGCCCAGGGCCACTCAATGCTCCACACGTGGGCCCCGGAGCATGTAGGTGAACTTGATCTGCCTGTCTCTCCAGCCTCCCAAGATGCCATCCAGGGAGAGCAGGGCCTAAAGCCGACCTGTGTTCTATCCCAGAGTTGGCCCTCACTAACTGCTGCCTCCAGGAGGCCAAGTAAAAGAAAACGGCTTATGCCAGTGGCCCTGCCATCACTGATTTCCTGGCATCAGGATGGGCTGCCCCCACCTGCAAAGCGGCCACTTTTATGTACAAAAGGCACCCTGAGGAGGGTTCAGAGTGCCAGAAGTAACAACTTGGAGCCTGAGGCAGAGGTCGCCCAGGGCGGAAGAGAGGCTCTGGAGGACTGCACCACCACTGTCCATTCATCCTCCCCACCTGCAGGCCCTCCCTGGAATGCAGGCCCCCTCCCCCCACCCACTGACCCCTCCCCCATCCCAACCAACCTTGCCAGCAGGCAGATGGAATTCCAGCCTGCTGGGCCCCTGAACCTATCCATCCCTCCACCTCCTCCCTCATCTAATATTCCTCTGCCTCTTCCCAGGAAACCTCCTTCTCCCTTCAGCCCCAGTCCCCATGTTGGAGTTACCCCTAATGTGTTTCACCTTCCCACACCTCTTACCCAGGTCCCTTTCCCATCCAATCCTACCTCTTCCAGAACGGAATCCCCAACCCCCATGTGTATTGATCCTCCTCCTCCTTTTGATCCTCCTCCTCCTCCAATTCCTCCTCCTCCACCTCCCCCTCCTCCACCACAACCACCTCCTCCCCTTCCTTCTTCTTTTCCTCCTCCTCCCCCTCCTCCTCCTCATCTACCTCCTGCTTTTCCTCTGCCTCCTTTTTCTCCTAATCCTTCTCCATTTCCTCTTCCTCCTCCATCTCCTCTTCCTCCTCTTCCTCTTCCTACTCCTCCTCATCTTCCTGCTCCTCCTCCTCTTCCTCCTCCTCCTTCTGTTCCTCCTTCTCCTCCTTTTCTTCCTCCTCCTCCTTTTCCTCTTCCTTCTCCTCCTCTTCCTCCTCCTTTTCCTCCTCCTCCTTCTCCATTTCCTCTTCCTCCTCCTCCCATTCCTCCTCCTCCTACTCCTTTTCCTGCTCCTCCTCCTCTTCCTCCTCCTAATGTTCCCTCTCCTTTGACTGCTCCTCCTGCTGCTCCTCTTCCTCCTCCTCCTCATTCTTTCCCAAGACCCACTCCTGTCCCTTCCACCCGCAACCCCAATACCCAGGGCCAGCACTCCGTCCCTCCAACCCTCACAGCCATGTCATCGGCTCACCTTTCCCAGCATCCTGCTGTGCTGCCTGAGGACATGGCCATGGACACTACCCCCCCTTCCATGGCGGTCATTTTCCCATCTTCTTCGTCCAGTGACAGCTCTGGCCCACACCGCAGTGTCCATGGCCGTAGGCAGCACAGGCAGCCAGCAAAGGGACCAGTCTTCCCTGGCCTCCCAACCCTTCAGTTCTCCCAACCCAACCCCAATCTCTCCCATTCCATTGTCCCACCACCCACCCCTCAGCCTGCATCAGGGAACCCTGCTGGACAGCAAACAGCCTCTCTTCCCAATGCCCCCATGGTTACCATGCTGCCAGTGAAGGTCCACTCACTGGCCTCCACCCTGGCACAGAAGGCCTCTGCACCACCAACCTCCCAGGCTGCCAGTGAAGAGCCCATGGATACGACCCCTCCTTCGAAGGCTGTCATGTTCTAGTCACCTCCTGCCTGCCAAGTTCTTAGTCTGACTCAATTTGGTAAGCATGGCACACACCTCCACAGCTATTTCTATATTGTAGGCCTGGTGCCACATATTTGGGGTTTGATTTCTGCTTGCTATTTCTTCCCAATATTACTTTGGAGGTAAAATGTGCTTTGCAAATGTTGGCTTTTGACATAATAGCTGAAGACTCAATCACCAATGAAGCAGTATATGTGTGTATATGCACACACACACACACACACACACACACACCAGAAATGTTAGAGACAAAGACTGTGGCAAATTTGAAAATTTTCTAGAAATATAAAGGAGACTAAAGAGATGTGATAAGTGTATGAACTGTGGGAGCCTGGACTTAAATCCAGCATGGAGGATGACAACAGGACAACTAACAAATTGGGCTGTAGACTGGAGGAATGTATTGTGTCAATGTTAGTTTCCTGAATGTAGGAATTTTTCAGGGTTATGGGAGAGAATGTGCTATCCTGGACAATTCACAGCAGAGTAAAGGCATTAAGTGTCCAGGGGTGTGAGACACAAATACTCCTCTCAAACTGTTCAGAAAGGTTGAATTAGGGAAAGAGGCAAGATAAAGGACATGTGGCAAAATGCGAAAAGTCTGTGACTCCTCCTAGACATTCCAAATAACTCTCATGGAGAGGCAGGAAATAAAGTTTGTCCAGGCAATTTCAGTCGTCTTGTCTCCCCCACTAGGAAGAAAAGTTTTGCATTCATTTGCAAATACACTGACTTCAATATTTCACATGTGTATATGAATATTTCAACTATTATAATATAGATCTCTCTCCCTCATTGATGGCATGTTAAAATCTTTAAAAGCTGTTTGCTCAACAAGATTGGTCAACAAGATTTGTTAGATCATTTAGAAAGGCCATATCGGGATTCTCTTAACAGTCTTATGACATTTCTAAAGTTTAAAAATCCTGCAGAATAAAATCATCTAAAATTAGAATAAAGAGTAAGTAACTGTGGATTCGAACTAAAGTAAGAATGAATGAAAGTAGAATTGGGCTTTACAGGAGGAAATGTGACCGGTCCAGAAACAGGGCAGCAATGAAGTTATGTAAGTTGTCAAGAGTTTGATAGCACCATGACTTTGACCATGAGACTGTTCCATGATGCGTGCCCTAATGAGAAGCCTGAGGTGCCCGTTTCCATGACTCTGTACACTATGCTTTGCTTTGCTTCACATTCTCTATATTGAAGAACCTGGAGTAGAGCAGCTTTCTATTTCTCAAAAACATTCCATTTAATTTCAACTGGAGGAACACCTTTCTAACATGTGGGACATGAGTAGTCACATTGGGTTGGCCTTCTGATCCTCAGGTGGGGTGTTTGTTGTCAAATATAGCAGTTGTCCTTGGAGAGGATCAGTATTCAGGGTCAGGACCAAGCAGCAGAGAACTCAGCCCATCACAGATTGAAAGTAGAGCACTGCAGCACCAAGGGAATAAGGACGCTGCTCTTTTACATCCACTCTCCAACAGTTTTCATTTTCAATCAGAATACTTAAGTAGGATTGATTGTTCTTCCAATGGTAATGTCCAGTTCTTTGTTCTCTCAAGAGCCATGCGTACCAATTGTAGCATAAAATATTTTGCTTAGAAATACTATTCTATTACATTGAGCCTTTATAGTGTCGTACACTCTGTGCAAAACATCACATCATTTCATGTCAATTTCACAATTCTCTGAACTAGATATTATGAGTTCCAGTTTACAGGTTCATAAAATGAGCTTTACGGAGGGAAGCTTTGTTACTTTTCTTTCAAAGACACTCAGTGGTAAGAAAGAGCAGAGGTGATTTCAAATCTGATTCCAAATCCATAATGATTAACCTGTATACTCGACAAACTTTACAACATGGACTTGCTGAAAAGAGGTTTATAAACTGCTTTATGAAGAGTTTGTAATTAGGCATTCAAAATATGCTACCAACATTGGGTAACCATGTGTGCCAACTATCTTGTAGGACCGTGACAATGAAATAACTTGTTGAAATTAATCATGGAATAAATATAGAGCAAAAAATGCAAAGAAGAGATATTTTCACCGACTATTTAAAATTAGTATGAAAAGTACATTTTAAAAGGAACTAACAAATTGTAATAATATTCAAAATGCAATAATCCAGTCCTATTTGAGCTTAGCAAAAAACTATATCAACACTTTGTTTCCAAATCCTATGACTTCTCTGAGGATACATTTAAATTTATTATTGTGAATGTTTTTCAAACCATAGCTCCATTAGGGGTCAGATATTTCACAATATCTGATTTCCTCTTAAACACTAACCCTGTGCCTTCCATTTCTGATTTCATCTTCAGCACTCACCCTGCCCCTTCATTTAAAGGAAGTTCAGTGAAGTTCAATTCCCCCCAAATTACTTAAAAATATCAAATTCAATTTTTTAAAGGTCTGAAAGAAACAAGAGTTTAATAAGATGCCGGCCTTGGCTTCTGTTCCTCTCATCATTTCCTTGAAGGATCATAACTCAGCTAAGCATTTTTAATTAGGCAAAGGTTTCTTGAATTTTGTGGATACTTGCCCTCAAATAGCTTTGAACTATGAATAAATAAATATACCTGAGCAGCTAGCTATGACAGAGGGCAAGATGGAAACACCCAACTTAGAATAATATGAACCAATGTTCTTTTTCCTGGAAGTGTCTTACTCTGATTTTTCTACTCCTTCTCATTTGCAGGCTTCACCTCCTTTGCCATAGGAATGAGCTCACCACCTGGACTGACCCATCAGGGAACTCAAACTTCCCCAAAGTAACAAAGGATTCAAGGTGGAGACTTGTTCCATATGGAGACCACCCAAGCCCTGCAGTGGCTGACTGCTATAAAAGAGAAATGTCTCTCCATCTGACATCAAGAACAAAACAAGCCAGAAATATATGCCAAATGTCTTCTTTGATAAAAGGAGGTCATCAAAGAACACAACAGGAAGGAAGGGCATAAGAAGAAAATCACCATTAAATAGGGATGAGGGGTGGGAGGGAAAGGGAGAGAGAAGGGAAATTGCATGGAAATGGAAGGAGACCCTCATTCTTATACAAAATTACAATATAGGAAGAAGTGAGGGGAAAGGGAAAAAAACAAGAGAAATGAATTACATTAAATGGGTTAGAGAAGATGGGAGGGGAGGGAAGGGGGGATAGTAGAGGATAGGAAAGGCAACCCATATAATCCCTTGGTGCATGGATGGCAAGTGCTCATAAATGGAGTGAACATGGTTCAGGAAGATGATACCTTCAGTACAGGCTGTCATCCTGCTTCATGAGCACCAAGTGAAAATGCCGTTGCCTAGTCTCTGCACATTTGGGGAGGAAAGGGAATTGTGTATTGTCATTCTCTAAATGAATACATTACCTTGCCAAATTGTCTGACCCACCTTGTTTACTTTTGATCAAGGATCTCAGGAAACTAATGATATAGAAAAGAATTGTCTGGTAGCTGCTACTATCCCTATATTCCTTGTGATGATACACCTCCTATGCTAGTATGTGGCTTTCACCTGCAGTGTCTTAGGCATATCTGTTCTTGAACAATATATCTGGTGCTGCAGAAAGGGAAACAAGGAGACTGTTAATGCCCTGGGGTGCAACTCAGTGGTAGCACCTGCCTGCCTTGCACAAGGCCCAGGTTTCAGTTCCCAGCCCTATAAAATAGAATGTTATGCTTATAGTAGACTAAGAACTTGAAAATAAATTTTCAAAGAGTAGATTGAAGTATGATCAGGGTCAATCACTCACCTCTGCCCACCCCAACTTCATTCTTCAACTGTGCCCATTCTTCAACTGCAAAATGTGTCATATGTATATGCTTTTTTTTTCAGGGCTGGGGATAGAACCCAAGTCCTCGTGCAAGCTAGGCAAGCACTCTGTCACTGAGCTACATCCCCTGCCCTGTACGTACTCTTATTATCAAGCATTCTCCACATCTGTGCTACCTAATTCTAGGAAATATTTTCCATTTCTTTCCTTCACATGATCTCAGAGAGTCTATCAAGAGTAACCAAAACTTAAGTTTCAGTAGGTGAGGGCTTGGTAGACTTGGGCATATAATTCTTGAAGTCTCCATGGAAACATCAGTTCCCAACTCTTTGCAGACATGGGATCATTCTGCAGTCCCACTTCTTGCCTGGGGAGACCATAAACAAGAACATGGTTCCTAAGCTATAGACCTCAATGTGGTTCTGTTACAAAACACAGAGACTTGATTGGCCTTTGTCTTGGCACAGTAGCTCCAAGCTTGAAAGAAATACACCACAAGGAGACATTAGATCTAGCAGCATTATTTCATCTCATTTTTATGATTTCTCTGTGATTTTGCAATCTTAGAGCATCTGAATAAGAGGTGGTAACAGGGTTATAGATTTCCTGCTGGCATTGTTACAAATTATGAAAATGGAAAAACAATAGAGGCTAATACAATATAGCCTAGAATTGTAACATTTTTAAAAATACCATACTGTAAACATTTCGGTCAGGCCCCAAAGGAAAATTGTTTAATATGGTTTGGGTTTCAATTTGAGATGTCACATTGATGGACTGATATGGGTGGGAGGTTTGGGACTGAGGGTTATTTTGTTATTTACTAATAAATGAGATTACTTCTTCACAAAAAAAATATTACAGCATTTCTTTTTAATATTTGGCTTAGAAAAAAATTGGTGCTCCCCAACAGATAACCAAGTCCAATTTCTCATGCTTTTGTAAAGATTGTTTTTATTTTTTCATTTGTTTTCAGACAGAAAGGAGACTGTTCTGAGCTGCTGCCCACATAGAATCTGAGTGCTTTTTGTCCCCATATGGAGTATTGTTTTCCTCTCGGTGACATATGCAATGATCAATTGAATTGGCTACTGAGACTTGAAGCGATTCATGATGTCTCCTGAACCATTTGCTCTGAGGACACATCATGTTCTCTTGCAGATTCAGAAAGTGCCCAGAATTCCACAAAAAATGTGTTGAAACCAAGCACCTTCATTTAAACGGCACTACCTAGTCACCAAGCTGTGTCACCTCTTGCCATTTAAAATGAACAGATGTTATTTTTGCTCCGAACTTGATTGCAAAACATCTATTTTTTTTAGCTCTTCTTTGCCAGTTAAAATCACATGAACAACAATACCTGAGCTACTTGCCAGAGTGCCAGAAACATTAGTTTTCCAAATCAAGCATGTAAAGATCTCAGAAGGTGAAGGATTTAGTCTGGCAGCATTGAAAGTATAAACTGGAACGAGGGCCAGAGTTTCAAGGTGTTCGTCACTAAGAACCAACCTGTTTGGCCACTCTGCTTTCTCAGGCTGGGCCTACAGTTAGAGAAGGCAGCTGTAAAAGGGTAATGGAGGTGTTGTAGTTTCTGAGTGACAGATCAGTATATATATATTTTTAACCAGGTAACTCCCTGCTCCTGAATTCTGCCATGCAACCAGGCCTGACAGTGAGCCGAACATACGGTGGTTCCATCTGGCTACAGGACCCGCTGGACAAGGAACTCATGACAGAGTTCTCCTTCTTCAACCCTTTGTCGGATATCAAAGTCAAAGTGCAGAGCTCATTCATGGTTTCTCTGGGAGTGTCTGAGAGAGCCGAGTGCCACGGCAAGAATCACTCTGGGACATTTCCCCATGGAAAGAATCACAGCTTTAGTACAATACATCCCCAAAATAAAATGCCATACATCCAAAATCTGGCATCACTCCATGCAAGGACAGAACTGAGGACAACTGGTGTCTTTGGCCATTTAGGAGGGCACTTAGTAATGCCAAATACAGGTGGGTGGTAAGTGTATGCCTGTGTACTTTCCAGAGTTTGTTTAAATACTTCATATAATTATATCCTGTCAAAGTCATTTTATGATGTTTATCATCCCTTTGTCAGAAAGAAATGCCACCACTCTACGGGTCTATTTGATTTACACAACACACCAGGACCAAGGCTAAGACTAGGCTTTGTGGTTGTTATCTCTGAAAGTTTTAAATGCCTGTTAGAGCTGCTAGCCATATTAGTTGAAAGTGTCTAGGTAGTCCCCTGGGTTTAAGCCCCTTTGAAATATGTTACCTAGGGCATGATCTGGTAGCCCCCAAATCATTCTTTGGCATGACCACAACAAGTACCATGTTTATAGCTTTGCATGGATTATATGCTAGTAGATAATTTAATGCAATGACAGTCTCATTTCATCAGTAAATGACCTAATAAACACATAGACCCTTGCTAAGCATGTTACTTCATGATGAGCGTTGATGAATAGTCATTGCAAAGCTGCTCCTTTGAATTACTACTTCAGTTACTGTGCTGTGTTGTAAGCACAATTAAGTTCCAAGTATTTTCTTTCTTTCTTTGGGTTGGAAGAGCAGAGATTTTCTTGATGTTTTGCAGGACACATAAGGTGCCCAGCTTGGCTCACTTTTAAAATGACGTCCTAACTGTGGATTAGTTTTTGGAATTGCAGCCTGGGACTTAAGTGGGTGGCAGAATTTCACTTTGTCCCCTGAGTCCTAAGCAATGAGAATTGGGTAGTGTGCTGAGTCACAGGGTGCCAGGCTGAGAGGGATGGGGCCATTGGATCTGCAAGCATCGTTAGATTAGCACAGATTCAAGGCTGTGGCAGGTTCTCTCTAAAGTAAAGCTAACCAAAATTTTATCTCATAAAATGAAATCTGTAATAGGACTAGTCCAATATTATTGTTCTAGCTAACTGAACTCTCTAACAGTTTACTAACTTGAAACTCAACTTTTCCTTAAGTTGATGAATGTTGACTTGTTCATTCTCTCCCAAATTAATTACTTTCTTTAAACGTCATTTCAAAATCTGTTTTACTTCTTTTAAATAACCCTCTACTGCCACCCTAATGATTATATTTGGATAAAATTCCAATCCTCCATACCTTTCTTGGTTAGTGTTTTAGGACATGAAAAGATCTTGGTTGAAATATGTGTGAGCATCAGTGTATAAATGTTTGCATATGATGTCACTCTTCTTTTGATGACTAAATGTATAGTGAATCAGTGAACCATATTTACAGTTTTCTTGGCAAACTGTGGAGGCCTCTGAGTACCACCTCATCTTGCTTTCTGATGCACAATTCATAACAGGTTCACACAAATCTTAGCTCACCGATCATCCCAGCTACATTTCTAGAAGTGAGTGGATACAAACAAGATAAATACATTTTAAAATTTGGGAGCAGATAAAACTTATGTATCAATATTCTCAGATTTGTTTTATACGATTTGTTTTATTTATACAAGATAAATACATTTTAAAATTTGGGAGCAGATAAACTTTAAATACATTTTAAAATTTGGGAGCAGATAAACTTATGTATCAATATTCTCAGATTTGTTTTATACAAATATATATATATATATATATTTGTTTACATACAGATTTGATTTATATATAAATTCCCAGATATGTGTGTGTGTGTGTGTGTGTGTGTTTGAATGAATACAAGTGACAATAAATGTTGGCGAGGAAATGGGGGAAAGGGTACACTCATACATTGCTGATGGGACTGCAAATTGATGCAACTACACTGGACCAATTGAAGATTCCTTTAAAAACTAGGAATGGAAACACCATTTGACCCAGTTATCCCACTCCTTAGTATATATCCACAGGTTAAAATCAGTCTACTACAGTGACATAGCCACATCAATGTTCACAGAAGCTCAATTCACAATAGCTAAGCTATGGAACCAACCTAGGTACCCATCCACAGATGAATGGATAAAGAAAATGTGTTATATATACACAATGGAATATTACTCAGCACAAAGAAGAATGACTTTATAACATTTGCTGGTAAATGAATGGATCTGGAGACTATCATACTAACTGAAATAAGCCAATCCCAAAAAACCAGAGGTTGAATATTCTCACATGTGGATGCTAAAACACAATGGGTAGGTGGGGGTGGGCCATGAAAGTTCAGTGGATTAGACCAAAAAGAATGAAAGGCAGGGAGAGGGGATAGGAATAGGAAGGACAGTGGAATGAATCTGACATAACTTTTCTTGTACATATGTGAATATACCACAGTGAATCTAGGCATCATGTACATCCAAAAGACTGGGATTCAAATGCAATATATTCAGTGTTTATACAAATACATCAAATAGGTTCTACTGCCGTGTATAGCTAAAAAAAACAAATGAATTTTTTTAAGAAGAGAGAAAGAAAAAAGAAAAATGAAATTCCATTTCCTAGCATGTTAATGGAGTTGAGGTTGGATGTGAAGATTTTCTCAATCTGCCATATTTCACTTTTGGTTCATCCCCTGTGACTATACCTTTATCAGAGATTTCCCCAGCAGACATTCCCTTTCATCTCAACCCTCAGAACTAAGTCACGCTCCCAATCTCAAACTGACTCAAACAAGGAGAACAGCACTGTCACAATGATTTGGGGGTGGTGTGAATGTTTGAGACCCACCACAGCAGTCCCTTCTGAGGTTTGGATGTGGTTGTCCTCCTAGGTCGATATGTTGGGATCCTCAGGGGGGCAGTATTGAGAAGGGGTGGATCCTAGAAAAGGTGAGGCCAAGAGGGAGGCCTAAGGTCATTGGGAGAGTGACCTCAGAAGGACACTCTGAGCACAGAAAAACCCTGGTTTTTGTCTGGCTTTCTGTCTGATGATGAGATTTCTTCCTCACTATGTCACATCAAGTCACAGGATGTTTATGTGATAAGGGGAAAATGAGCTCTTCTCCTGGCAAAGGTCAACTTTCCATGTAAGGCTAGAAAACGTGGTTACAAACACAGCACACTCCAAGTCATGGCATCAGATCTCTTGACACAAGGTCATTAAGATATGAAAAATATAAAGATCCTTCCACTCAGACTCCATCCCCAGGTTCAAAAGCAGCAGTGTCCCCCAGCTGTTATACAGACCTGCTTCTATAGTGTCCTACCTTCAGTGTGACTGTCTAGTGGGTCATCCAATTCACTGCTGAAAACAAAGACGCTCTTCAGGATCCAACCATACAAAACAGAGACTTAATCATAGGGTGGCTACTGAGTGGCTCTGACATTGCTCCTACCTCTGAGTCCATGCTGTGTGGACAGCATCTTCTTGCTCTGACTTGTGTTGCCAGGCTCTGACTGGGTTCTGTGCAATCGGAGGCCTTCCCACAAGACAGTGCAATCAGAACAAAGCCTCTTCCACTTGGAGTTTCGGGAATGTATGCCTCTAATTTGGAAGCTCTTCAGCGGAATCCACAGGATGTTCTGAAAAAACAGAGTAAGTGTCAGTACATGGGTCTGGTTGAAGATTTTCTCAGGCAGCTGTGTATGGACACAGGGCTGGAGTGGTTGGAGGAGGCTGAAAAACAGCCAGAGATAGAGTTGCTGCTGGGACATGATCTATGGTGGACAACGAAAGGTAAAGGCATGGATCAGTAGTGCATGAGAAGCGAAGCCTTGGCTTCTCCAGCTAAAGCCCTGCTAATCAATGTGGGATGGTGAATTTATCAATGGGTTAAAATATAATAAATGCACTGTACAATTTGATGGCAGCATCTTACCACTCCTCCTGCCTTGTGGAGTCCTGTCAACTCCCCGCTGTTCTCTTTCAATGTTTCATGATTATTTGTCTTCCTTGTATCTCCATCTGCTTCTATTGTATAAATCGTCTCTCTATGAGAGCTTTAATATTCTTGAAATAGGTGCTCTGTCTTGTGCTCTGTTTGGCTGGATGCCCTGCACACGCCTCACTGCATTGCCTACAGACCCAAGGCCCCAGATGCAGGTGCAGATCCCGCCGGCAGGGCGCGTACTGTCCGCCCTGATCCTCCGCAGCGCCCCCTCTGGCTGAGAGAGCTTGAGGCAGTACCTGACGGGATAGCCGCGCCACTCAGGTCGCGCTCTAGTGGTGCCAGGACTGCCCCTGGCGTGGCGGCTGCGGGCCTGACCGTGAGCTCAGCCCGTCGCAGGCAGGTGTGCAAAAGTGGAGGTGCTGAGGCCGCCCTTTTCGCGGCCGGCTGCAGCAGGAAGTTGGCTGCCGCCCCTTGAACTTCGGTCGCCTCTAGCTTCCTGGGAAGCGGCGCGGGCTCCAGGCCATCCTGAGGGCGGCAGGTGAGTCGCTTATTGGAGGCGCCATTCAGACCCACTGATGGTGGGGATGGCGCACCCGGCGACTGTGACCATCTGACAGTTGGTCCCTGTGGTGCCGGCGGTTGGGAGCCGGGTGCCGCGCGGCCCACCCAGGCCGGCCTACCGCCTGGGGGCGCCCTCAAGCTGGGTAGGGGCGGCGGTTGGGCGGTTGGGCGCATGAGTGAGTGTGGCCCCACAGGTACACGGGCACGCGGGGATGGGGCGGCAGGGGGAGTGGCCGGTGAGTGCGCATGGACTTCCAGTTTGGGGTGGGGGGAGAATCCCTGGAGCTGTGACAGTTGTGCCTGGAGGCAGAAGCACCAGAGGATCAATAATAACCCCTGGTTTGGCTGCCTTCCAGTTGATTCAGGCCACCTGTTAGGTCCTTGCTTCCTGAAGCAATGCCAGCTCACACCTAAAGCTCCTTTTTCCATCTCTTCATTTTGTACTTAGGCTAACTCTGTCACTCTGTTTTATGTTTCTAAGTTGGATTATTCGCTTTCTACAGATAGATTATGAATGTCTCCAATGAGGCCTTTAATATTTATTTTTCTCGAAACTCAGTCTTTATTTTTGACCTACCAGCAACCAAGAACTGAGCCTTTAACGCGTGCATTTTCTTCCTTAATTCAGCTAAGGAAACAGTTATAGAACACCTACTGTGTGCATTCATTGTGCTTGGTGCTGTACTGGACACTTACCATGCCACTTGTGGTCTAGCAAACGTCCTTAGTGCCCTTTACAGTTGCAGTGGTCAAGCAGAGTCCTCAGGGAAACCAAGACACCAGCAGGGACTGAATCATGGTCTAGTAGAATCAGCAGTTGGCACTGTGGTGGGACAAGCTTTTTATAGATGACATAGTCCCAAAGTTGTGGGCAAGAGTCCTATCAGGGATGCAGGAGTGGCAGCAACTGCCATAACCCATCCATACCAGGGATCCAGAGGGGTGATAACAGCTGGCTTGACTACCTGGCTGTGTGACAGGGTGATTGGTGACTGTCAGTTGAGCCTGTGGACCACTGTACCTGACTGTTGAACAGTTGGGAACATGTTGTGGCAATGACCTAACAGACACCCATCTCTCCCTTTCCCATCATTCCTGAGGAGCTGAGATTTATTCCCTGTATTTCAGGCCCTGTGGCCTCACCTCTCATCCTTATTCTACTTCCTCACTTTTGTCCTCTGAAGGGGGAGCATATAGGTCACTGCAGTAAAGGGTCCTGCAGAGGTCACAGCCTGGTGGTGGTGGCAGTGATGTGGCAGGAAGCAAGGACACCAGGCTCCCATGCCCTGTGTGGCCCCTAGGAGAGCATGTCCCTGTTCTGATCCACAGTAGAAGGAGGCAATGTGAGTGTCAAAGTCAGAATTATGTCTTTTCCAGTTTTTCCTCATTATCAAACACATTGATGCTGAACTCTCATTGTGTTTGGATATGCAATCACCAGGGAATTCAGCAAAACTCAAACACCAAACCATCAGTTGAAAAATGAAACAGTTTATCCAACCACATTCCATTAGTCACCTCTAGGTCCACTCCTGGGACCATTCTCATTGCTCTCAGTCTGGGTTCCATGGAACCTTCTCATCATAGGACAAATCATATTTGAATAAGTCCAGTATCAGGTGTTATAATTTCAAAATGAGGTGTCCACTAGAAGCTCACATGTGAGATAATGAAAGAAAGTTTTGGTGTAAACAGATTGGGATGTAAGAACCTTAACATAAACAATTCCTTAATCCACCAATATGGATAAACTGAGGGGTAACTCTAGACAGGTAGAAGTTGGTTAGAAGAAGTAGGTGACTGAGGGCATGCCTTTGGGGCTTATACTTTGTGACTGGTGCTTGCTCTCTCTCCTACCCGGTGGCCATGTTCTTAACTGGATACTTCCACCACATACTTCTGCTATGATGTTATGCCTCATCTTGGGCCCAGAGTTATAGAGTCAGCTGTCTAAGGACTGACATAAGAAACTGTGAAGCAAATAAACTTTTCCTCCTCCTTCTTGTCAGGTCTTTTGGTGATAATTTTTTAAAAAGCTGGTTAGATGAAATTGATACCAAGAGGCGAGTTCTTCTTGTGATGAGTCTGACTATATTGTTCAGGAACATCTGGCAATTTTTAGTATTTGAAGTAGGACTTTTTTTTTAATCTTTAAAATTTTTATTATTTATAAAACCAAAAAAAAATGATAAAGACACAGGAGAACAACATAAATTTACACATCATGAAACACATTTTTGGCATCATCCTTTGTATAAAATAATACAAATATACCACATTATTAATTTTTTTCGTTGTTGTACTGAGGACTGAATACAAGCACACTCTACTTCTGAGTTACATCTATATGTATAATATGAGATGAATTGCATTCTGCCATCATGCATGAAAAATTAGAATAAATAAAGAATTTAATAAAAAAATTAAAAAAATAATAATCATCAGCATCTTAAAAAAATTTTAAACCATGAAAATTAATTGTAATCTTGCCTTTGCCAAATGACTGATGTTGATTCATTATATCAATAAAATAAAATTCTTCAGAATATACATTGAAAAACCATAATTTTAAAATTCATATAAAAAATAAGAATTTTATAATTTATCAAGATACTACATGAATGAAGTGCTTGGCATGGTGGCACATGCCTGTAATCCTAGCTACTCAGGAAAAAGGACTGTGAGTTCAAGACCAGCCTTGGTAACTTAGTGAGGCCCTGTTTCAAAATTTAAAAAGGATTAAAGTAGGACTTTCCAAAATTTTAGAGATACAAGATGGAAAAGAATTGAACATTGCCACTGGAACTTGTGTGGCTCTGGTGGAGGCTCAGAAGACCAGAATGGTGGTAGTATGGTACATAAAAAAAGGCTGTGCTCATGAGATTGCAGCAGAGGAGTACACCATTGGAATTGCAAATAGAGGCCATTCATGTTACATTATGGCATAGAAATTATCTATATTTTCAACAAGTTCTGCCACTGTGTGGCTGAATTTAGAGGTACTCATTACTCTGCTGAAGGAAATTTCAAGGCAGCCCAGCATTCAGCTGCTGTATGAATATGACTAGCAGCTTCTCTCCAGGTTTATTGTGATAATGAGGAATAGAAATGAGAGGGTAAATGGAATTTGAAAAGAAAAGTCAGAGTAAAATTGGGTCTGAGTAAGATGTGGTTGTCAAAGCATTACAGTCACTATAGAAATGCTAAACAATTTACTCTGAGACAATAGGAGACATGGCTTGGGAACATCCCAGGAATTGGCAAGACCACCCTGGCCACTACTTCACTGCTCTAGGACAAGGGCTGGAATTCCTCTGGAGGTTTTTGTCTTGTAGATTTTGGATTTCTTTCTCTGGCTTATACTTTTGACATTTGGGTGAATTACCCTGGTGAATGTATCTTCAGGCAATGTCTATTTGGGGTCTCATAAGCTTCCTGTAGATGGATGTCCACATCTTTCCCAAGAAGAGGAGAATTTCTGCTATGACTTCAATGAATGAACTTTCTATCTCCTCAACTTGATTCTCCTTACATTCAGATGTCCGGAAAGTGTGAACATCTGTGCATTTAATGGTGTCCAAAGAGCTCAGATGCTGAACTGGTGTTTTCTATTTGGTTTCCCTTCTACTTTGTATCAGAAGAGCTGCCTTCAAGGTCTGATATTTCTTTGTTTTGCTCGATATACTCTGTTGTTTAGGATTTCTAATGCCTTTGTGTATGTTGGTTCAGATCAACATTGCACATGCCCTTTAAGGCAAGAGTTGTTTTTAGGATACATTGATGTGAAATTTGTTGAGCATATTTGGCTGTATAATATGCAAGTTTTATATGTTAACATTTAAAATGTCTACGGAAGTAATCCCAGTTACCCCCATGCTGCTGTTAAACCACAATGGAAAGAAAAAACCACCAACTCCAATTTTAAATCAAATTAAAGCAAGTTCTAATTCCGACTAGACTAGCCGCAACAGTTTTTCACGAAATCTGTGGGTTAGAAGACAGCCCTCCAGCTCTCTAGAAGTGCAGTTTTATAGCACAATAATTTGACAATTAACAGATTAACATGCCGAACCAAGAGGCTGACTGGGACTGGGGCTGAAATATAGCAGGTGTCTTCCAGTAGACAAAGTCAGTGCAGGGCAGAGCCTGAGCTCTGGCTGCCCAGTGACAGTGGGAAGAGTCATTCCTGGGCTGAGTCGGACTTCCAGCAGGGCTAAGCCAGAGGAAGGATGACCCTGTGAATCCCCTCTGCCCAAGCTGGCCTGTAGTTCAGAAGAGCAGATCAGGCCTCGGCCTGATCTACAGGGGGGTCCCCTGGTGGTGGGATGGAACTGTGCTTACCCTTGCCCAGGCTTCTGCGCAGCAGGACCTGGCTGATCACGTAGGAGCCAAATTTTAATACTTATTTTTTACTTTTCATACACCAGCACACAATGCTCTTGTACATGGGTGGTGTTAAAATAAATCTTGGAAATAATCCAATTCATACAGACAGGAAGTAGAACGGTGCTTACTGGGATGAGTTTCAGGGAAAAGTGGCAAGAGAGTATTTAATGAGGACAGGTTGAATCTGTGAGTAGAAAAGTCCTGGGGACAGACAAATGATAGTGATGGCTGTATCATTAGGAGATTCTCTTTGGTGTCATAGAACCATACTCCATTATAAAAACTGAACATGTTAAATGTCTCATATCGAGAACATGTACAACTGCAACTGTGTTAATTTTATTTTTAAAATACCACGTCTACACTTTTTTTTAAAGATTGTTTGTCTTAGTTGTTGATAGATCTTTATTTTATTTATTTGTGAAAGGTGCCCAGAAAGGAA